>NW_026865399.1:0-211302 GCF_026571515.1 Ruditapes philippinarum | reverse complement strand
TTATGGGTGTTACGTATTTTAACACAAGGAAGCCATCTAGCTAGCTAGAAGATGAGTTGAAGATTGTTTTTGATTTTACCGAGGTGTCTACTTGTTCCTGAACTAATGTATAGATGGGAACCAGTGGTCTACCTCCTCCAGAAAACAATCAGTTGCCATACCACTTTAACTTTGAGAGTTGAAAAACAAATCTAAATAAAAAGAACAAATATTCCATATGGACAATTGCAAAGGTAAATGATTATGTGTGGAACTAGATGGTTGTTATTTTAACAAATGTCACTATATTTTACATGCATTTACATTATTCTACTTTATGATATTTTCTACAAATTTTACAATTGTTGTTTAATTAGCAGTTTTTTTATTTTTTATTATTTTTAAAAGGGTTAATGAAATTTCAATGAAAAAATTTTTTCTGAAGAAAATTTTTAAAACCCATTCCTTTTTTTAAAAAAAAGCTTTACAAAACTTTTTCTGATTTTTATTTTTTTTTTTTATTTATCCCATTAAGATTTAAAGGGGTTGCCCCAGGGGACCAAATATCCAAGTCTTTTTTTGATTGAAATTTAAAATTTTAAATTTTTAAAATTTTTATACATTAATAAATCAGTTTAAAATTTTTTTTGACAGGTTTTATTTCCGGGTGTTAAACCCCTTTATATAATATGACGGTGGGCCCGGGGGTTTTTATTGAAAAAACTGTTGTTGAAAAAAACATTTGTTTTTACTTATATTGGTTTTCCCGATGGGATTGATTTTTAATTTATATGGGTTTTGCCTTTGGGGTTTATGAGGGGTTACTTATAAGGGTCCCCCAAAGGGGGAATTTTGGGTTTAACCTTTATGGGTTTCAAGGGGAAATTTTGGGGGGTTATTTATATGGGCCCACAAGGGGTTATGGGGTTCCTTTTTTATGGGGTTTGTAAAGGGGGTATGGGGGTTACTTATTTTGGGTTCCAAAGGGGGGGATATGGGGGGTTTACTTTTTATACTTTGAATTTAGGGGAAGGGAATAAAAGGGGTTATTTAATTATGGTCCCCAAAGGGGGTTTATGGGGTTTTAACTTAAAATAGGCCCCAAGGGGATTTTGGGGGTTTAAACAATAGGTCCCCCAAAAGGGGGATATGGGGTTACTTAAAAGGGTTTTCAAAGGGGGAGGGGGGTTTACTTTATAAAACATGTATGTTACAAAGGGAATATAAGGTTACAATATGGGCCGCCAAGGGGGGGATATGATTTGCAAATTTTATATGGGGTCACCAAGGGGATATGAGGGTTACTTATTTTGGGGTCACCGGGGGGGAATGGGGGTTTTATTTAAAAAAGGTTTTTTAAGGGGTATAAAGGGTTTTTACTTTAAAATTTGTATTTTTTGGGGGAAGGAATAAAAGGGGTTTACTAATATAGGTCGCCAAGGGGATATGAGTGCTACTAATATTATTAGTTATAAAGATTTTTGACAGGTTATATGGTCCTATATAAATGGTTATTTGGAAATATCACCCAAGTCAATGAATACGTAGATCTCAGAAAGCTGTAGTCTCCCTTATATCTCATGGGCGACCAGCATAACTTATTTATAATATTGCAAATTCTTTTTATTTACTTATTAAAACCAAAATAAAATAAAAGAGGATATGAACAATGTATAGATAATAAATATTTCTTTTCTTGATACCCAAAAGGATGCCTCAGCAGGTATGGTATTGTTTGCATGGTAAATCACATAATTATTTAACACAGTGATTTATAAAGCTATTTCAAGATGTTTAAAGAGATTTGTTAAGTTGTCAAATGGCATTCTAATGTTTCGATCTTTTACTGCATGGCAGCTTACAAAATAATTTATCAGTTGATTAATGTACAACATTCTTTTTAGAGAAAGGTTTATTTTGTGTATTTATACTGATATGCAAATGGTGTCAAATTACATCATCACTAAGTCACTTTGCATCTATGCATGCAGTTTAGAACAATTTGCATTTAAGAAAGCCAGGAAAGTAATGTAAATGACTATTTCAATAAAGGTTAAAAATTATATTACAAAAAACAATATTATTTGTAAATAACAATTGTTAAGATATGAATATAATTACAGTTAAATAACTAAGAAAAAGAGTGATATAAAAAAATTGGTATATACATAATCAAATTGAGGTTCTTTGCTATTTTGTTGCCAAGTAACCATACTTCTCAAATATCTACGGAGGCAGGTCAGGTGCTGTAATTGGGGGGGGGGGGGGTGTAAAATCTTCGACTTAATATGTTTCCTTGATATTATATACAGGAAAAATGATACAAGTGGCACAAACAATCAACACAGGATAAATTTTAAGGTTGATTTAATGATATTGTACACAAGAATATAATAAAGAATAAACCAGTCAAAATTATAGAGGCTCATAGGGTAGACTGGGTACGCTCACCTGTGTTTGTTTTGCCACTTTAAAAATAAAGTCTATATCATTATTAATTATTATTATAAAAATTCAAGAAGGTATTTGCAATACTATAAACAACTGTAAACTTCATTAAAACAAATTATATATGCTGCACAATTTCTGTATTTTGAGAAAATAAAAAGTAATTGATAAAATTCAGCAACCGCATATTATCGTCATGGTTCCAAGAAAGTCAATGTTATAAACATGCAGTATTACAATTCATCCTTTCAAATTAACATTACATAGACTGTCATGCAGTCAAGTTTACATTTTAGCATAATTTGACATTTTGTGCTCAAAATATGGGAAAGTGATGCAGTAAATGACCTAAAAATTTAAAGATTAAACTTTTCTTTGCATGTATCCCATTAACTTAAGTTCTTGTTGTTAAAATTGATTATTATGTGAATATAGCTATTATATTTGTTTGTCTTTTTACTATACTGTGAAGCAATATGATGTTATCTATCAGTTTGTTAATCTGTACATGAGTGGTATATACATGTTTTCATTTACCTTGTACAGTTTCAATTGCAATCATTTTTTATAAAAGTTAAGCAATAACTTTTTTTTCTCAACACCATTTCTTATCTTTATGTATATGCTCATTTAAGTAGTGAAGAACTTAGGTTGGAAATTTATTTCGGACAAACATTGGGTTGGCAAAAAAACAACCCATTAGTTTTCAGTACAAGGGAGACAACTGTCAACTTACTAAAGGGTCATCTTTGTAAGACATTTCTCCCATTTATGATTGAATATTGTAATTTGTTATATTAATTCATCGTTTTCATTTTATAAACTCACTGTGAGCATGTGAGTAGTTAAGCTCCTGCAATTAGATCTATTTTGGATACTATGTGGTGTTTGTGAATCTTTCTCCTCATAGATGATTGTGCCTTTGGAGGAAACAAAATCAACCCATGTGAGTGATCTAAAACATTTAAAACATTCTGCTATAAAAAAGCAATGTTGGAAAATTTGTTTTTGTTAGCCATCCGGTAAGCTTAATAGGTAGTGTTGGACTGTGAATCAAGTCCGATTCTTTAAATTGTCATTAATCATGAAATCCTTTCTATGGTCATTCACACTGTACCTCTGCTGTGTGCTGGTAAACTGCTTCACAGCATGCACAGGAATAATACGGTGTCTAATAATTACGTGTTCTGGTAAAGTCAATGTGGCTTATACTGTCGTGATCTAGAGTGAAAACTACCAACACCACCATTTGATATTATCAAATGAAGCAGTGACTAAACTCCCACCATTTTGTTCAAAATGTACTCATTGTTTGCCTTGATATTCTTTCTGACTAAAGTTCTTCACTGCTCACCTGTTTTAAATATGTGCTTAAAGTAGTATTGCATATTTACTAAGAATAAAGTATGAATAAAGTATGTTAAAAGGTAACTTCTTTAAGTTTTTTGCCATACAGAATTTTTTCCCAACTATCTTGAAGTCCTAGCATTGGTGTGTTTGTCTATATTTCATGATAGAGACTTTGTGCAGTGAAACAAACTGTTTCTGGGCTGTAAAATTCGTGGAGATTCATCCAAATTTATAAGTATCTGTTTTGGTTTCAGAGATCTTTAGATACATGTTAAGGTAAAATCAGTATGCTTAAAAAAGGTGACAATTGTTAAATATTATTGACACCTTTTAAAAGTAAAATATTATATTGTTAAGTATGTATGGGAAACTGGTGATATACCAGTATATAACATTTTTATGGTTGTTTTTTTTAAATTAAATGACCAAATGTTCATGTTTTTCACCGTATATAACAGGTGGCTTTGACACTATCAATGATTTTTATCATAAAAGTAATTCTGTTTGAAACAAAACAAAAACAGATGGTCTATTAAATGAGTTATACATGTACATGTATTAGAGTCCAGCAAATCATTAATAATTGTTCGTGAACATTTTCCTCATTTTTCAAACACATGGTTATACATTTAAGATGATTAAAATGTAGATAGTTAGGGATATGATTTGTATCATAAATTTTACTTTCTTTAATATATAATAAGAAAGAACAATGTAGCTGTATTGACAATCCTTCTCAAATATTACAATCTTGGCATGTGTTTATCTTGTAGTCTGATTAAGACAGGCTTCTCAAATATACACAATTTACTGCAAAGTAGGGTCCACCAAGTACAACTTTCTTGACATTTTAGATTGGATGTGTATATTTTAGCAGCCATTTTAACAATGATCGCTTTAATATGTTTTTTTTTTTTCAGTTTGATATCCTTTTTTTATTAAGCATGCCCAAAAAATGCAAGATATACCAAGATACCACTTACACAACAAAATGCCTTGAACATCTATCAGCGGGCAATATTTTTCTCAAAATCAGTCCAAGCCTCAGGGTTTCTGAGTTCTGTCTCAAATCTCACAATTTTCATCGGTCAGTGTACATTCTGTGGTAGTTTTGACCAGTCAGATGCCTGAGCTTTAAGTTTTAGCACAGAGAATTTCTTTATTAACCTGTATATAAGACACCATATTAATATTATAATTACATGTATACACCATAAATTGCCAGCAATATCATAAACATGTTGTATTATCATTTTTTCACAGCAGTGAATGACAATTGACTTTTTAAAGAAATAAATGTCCTGAAATGAGTTCTGAATTGCCACAAAGAAATAATTCTGACCAAATGTTCATGTTTTTCACTGTATATAACAGGTGGTTTTGACAGTATCAATGATTTTTATCATAAAAGTAATATTGTTTGAAACAAAACAAAAACAGATGGTCAATTAAATGAGTTATTAAAAACTCAAGCAAATCATCAAACATTTTTAGTGAATATTTTCTTATTTTTCTTACACATGTTTATACAATTAAGGTGATTAAAATGTAGTTAGTTAGGGATATGGTTTGTGAATCTCATAAATTTTACTTTCTTTACTCAAATATTACCATCTTGGCATGTGTAGTCTTAATCTTGTAGTCGGAGTTTATGACAGGCTTCTCAAATATGCACAGTTTACTGCAAAGTAGGCTCAACCAAGTACAAACTTCTTGACCAATTCTAGGTTAGATGTGTATATTTTAGCAGCCATGTTAATAGTGGTCGCTTTAAATGGCCATTTTAGTGGTCAAGATTATGTTGGGTTTTTTTTCGATTCGATATCCACTTTTTTTGGATTAAGCATACCCAAAATATCCCAAGATACCACTTATACTACAAAATGCCTTGAACATTTGTCAGCCAGCAATATTTTTCACTAAATCCATCCAGGCCTTAGGGTTATTAAACTTTTTTTCTGAGTTCTGTCTCAAATCTCATGATTTTCAGTGACTCAGTGTACTAAGTTCTCTGACAGTTGTTGACCAATCAGTTACCTGAGCTTTAAGTTTAGCATACTTTAAAGACACACTAAATATTAGCGTTATACTTAAGGCGCGTCAATGAAAAATGACTCTTATTTCACTTTAAACGCTCTTTATTTTGGATATGTGATAAATAGAATATTAAATTTGTGTAAGTTCATTACTGAATTATTGCACTCGTTGAATAAAATAATATTATGCTCGCCAGAGGCTTGCATAACATCATTTTATTCAACTCGTGCAATAAATTCAGTATTGAACTTGCACTCATTCAATATCCTCTATTTATTACACCCATCAAAAGGCATCTTTTTCCCCAATTTCAAAAAAAGGAAAGAAAACACTGACAGCAGCCGAAAAATCACACTTTATCACACACCCGTGACGATTTTACGACTCCTTAAATATGGTAATGCACAGCCGTGCATATATTTTGACGTGACGTTATGAGCGTTATACACAAAATGTGTAAAGACGCGCTAAATGTTAGCGTTAAACTATAGGCGGGTCAAAGAAAATGTCTCTTATTTCACTTTAAACGGTCTTTATTTTGGGTATGTGCTAAATAGAATATTAAATTTGTGTAAGTTCATTACTGAATTTATTTCACTCCTTCAATAAAATAATATTATGCTCACCAGAGGCTCGCATGATATCATTTTATTCAACTCGTGCAATAAATTCAGTATTGAACTTACACTCATTCAATATCCTCTATTTTTCAACTTTTAAAAAAGAAATTGAATTGTATATAGAGAGTAGATATTTGATAATGATTTTAGTATATGTAGAATAAAAGTTTACTTATAAAAAACTAAAATTATTAAAACTCTAGTTTATGTCCAGTTATTTGAGAATGATTGTACACAATGTATTTCAGTAAATCAAATTATAACGAAGATTTAAATTCAAAACATATTCAAAGATGTATATTGAAATTATCAAAATGTTAGTTGTAAAATATTTTAAAAATGGCCATCAAGCCTATGTGATACATCATTTTAAGGTTGAGATGTGCACATATAGAATAATTTGTTTGGCTGGAGTTTCTAATGCATCAAAATATCAGTCATTTAATTTTTTTCTAGTTTGAAATGCATGCATGTTGTTTTTGGTTTTTTTCACATGTTTTATCTTATTTTTATATCAATAAACATTAGAATTGTCAGTGGAAATTGCAACACTAGACTAATTAAATACTGAACACAGTAATGTAAGACAAAACTATAAAAACAAGAGGGCCATGAGTTTTTCAGTGATTATAGAAATATTTTCTTCAAAGAAACTTGTAGAAAGACATGTCCAGGTCAACTTCAACTTGCCTCTCTTGTTATAAGGTTTCCCGACACTGATTGTTTTTTTCTTTACAGTAAAAATGATAGGAACCAAGTTTGGTGATCATCCATCCATTAATTAGTGATAAAATTTGCCTATGACTGTTTTCCAAAATTGTGATCTTTCTTTTTTACTTATCTTAATAATTAGATAATTACATACATGTATTCTCAGTATTTAGATATACATGTATACTGTTTGTCAGGATGACACCACCGGTCAATATTTAATTAAGATAACATAGGTATACTGGTCAACTTGACCAGAAAGTTAACATTTCAGGTTAATTATCTTACTCTCTAATAGAAATGTGAAAAATTGTAATTTTAACTATATAGAGAAAAAAGGCAAAAGGTTGTTTTGATGAAATGTATTCAGTGAACATGAAAACAACTTTACATAATTGTATGAAACAGTGCAAAATTACTTTTAAGAAGTGATAACCACGTTTACCAAATGTGATTCTGAATAGAAATAATTAAACTGATACTAAAATAGCACAAAGAATAAAAAAATGACAAATTACATAAGCAAGAAAAACTTCTAAAGTTGACATGAGTTCACTTAAACTCAAGTTTTGTATGCTAAGTTACAAAAGATTATAAAGTAAAATAAGATAAAAAATAATTTTAGCCATATCTACATTTATGAAAGTTCAAATGTATGCATGTACACATATATGGAAACATTCCAACATGAGTTATTTTCCTTTAATTATTAAACTATAATTTGAAAAAAATGACATGGACCGGGGCATTTTAGCTATACATTGTAGTTGCTCATAATAGGGGCCAATCAAATTAATATGAGCAAACTTGATAAAAGACTACATAAGAATGCTACAGACAAAAAAGTTTTGTGATCATTCATCAATTATTTCAGTTGGAAATGATGTTCAAAGTTTTTTTTCTATTTTAAGCAAGGTTTCAAGGTTTCAAAATTTATTGCCTATCGGCATGTAAAATGTCTTTGGCCATATTTACAATTAACATATAAGGCAAAGACAGACATATTGTATAATTTATACAAACATCATATAAAGTATTACAAAAATTGATATTTCAAACATTTAAGAAACAGTTATATTTTCCAGGGTATTAATTATTTCTTAACGTAAAAGCATCTTTAATGTATTTAGCAATATTACAAATTTTTTTCTTGTTCTTAGTTGACATATAACTATTAAAAATATTCTTACTAGGCCAAGATACATTAGAATGATATTTAATTCTAAGATTTCTATATTTACTACAACAAAACATTAAATGATATTCATTTTCAATTACAATTTGGTTGCACATTTTACACATTCGGTTTTCTCTAACTATGCCACTAAAAGGACCTTTTTCAATTTCTAAATTGTGCAAGTTTAATCTTTAAAACGAGCTAAACAGTTTCTAAGAGTGTCATTTTCAATTACATAAATAGAGGATATTGAATGTGTGTAAGTTTAATACTGAATTTATTGCACGAGTTGAATAAAATTATATCATGCGAGCCTCTGGCGAGCATAATATTATTTTATTCGACGAGTTCAATAAATTCAGTAATGAACTTACACGAATTTAATATTCCATTTATCACATACCTAAAATAAAGAACGTTTAAAGTGAAATAAGAGTCAGTTTTCATTGACGCGCCTATAGTATAACGCTACATTTAGCGCGTCTTTACACTATATTTGTATAACGCTAATGACGTCACGTCAAAATATATGCACGGCCGTGCAATACCATATTTACGGAGTCGCAAAATCGGCACGGGTGTGTGATAAAGATAGTTTTCAAATTTAAACTCCTTTTTGAAATTGCAATAATATTCAAGTTTAGGCATAGATCGTATTGACGCTGACCAATTTGTAAAAACTGATCGCGTAAACGATTCTTAAACATTGGTTAATATTTACAACTGTCATTAAAGTTAAATCGTATATGAGCAAATCCAAGATGATCAATACAAGAATGTATACGAGAAGCTAAGCGCAGCTATTCATATTGTGGTCAATAAGATCTTTATACATAACATAAATGGGAGAAGAAACATTTTTCATAATTTTTAGCAAAAAAATTAAAGATCGTTCTTTACAGGTAACAGATAACGGTAATCTACCAAGTTCTCCCAGTTCCGCATAGTTAGGGGTTTGTTGTTTTTACACCTAGAACATGCTTACAAAATCTGATATGTAATTTGTCCACTTCTTTATAGTTATATACCCCCCAAATCTCTGAACCATTTAAAAGTATTAGCTTTAGGAGACATAATTAAAGGTATTTCTAAATTTGGCTATAGCGGCCCTTAAAAGGGGCCAATGAAATTAATATGAGCAAACTTGATAAAAAAACTACCCAAGAATGCTACAGACAAAGTTTGGTGATCATCCATTAATTAGTTCTGTAGAAGAAGATGTCTCAAGGTTTTTCTATTTTTGTCCCTGAGAGACCCCTAAAAGGGGCAAATCAAATTGATATGAGCACACTTGATAAAAGACTACCCAAGAATGCTACAGACAAAGTTTGGTGATCATCCACCAATTAGTGCTGTAGAAGCAGACATTAAAAGGTATTTCTATATTTAGCTTTAGCGGCCCCTTCACGGGGCCAATCAAATTAATATCAGCAAACTTGATAAAAAAACTTTTCAAGAATTCTACAGACAAAGTTTGGTGATCATACATCAATAAGTTCTGTAGAAGAAGATGTCTAAAGGTTTTTCTATTTTTAGCTCTAGAGATCCCTAAAAGGGGTCAATGAAATTGATATGAGCAAACTTGATAAAAGACTACCCAAGAATGCTACAGACAAAGTTTGGTGATCATCCATCGATTAGTTCTGTAGAAGAAGACGTTTAAAGGTATTTCTATTTTAAGCCCTAGAGATCCCTGTTATGTATGCAAAATATTACATGTATATAATTTATATCAGACCCGTTGGTATTTCCAATATTATCATTGTTCTATTTTTAGAACATTAACTACATGTATGTACTGGAACTTTCTTAACTGTTGTAGAAAAACCCATGCGTTATCTTTAGATAGAAACTTCCGGAATGCTCTTAATTGTTGAAGTTGCTAGATTATGATTACTGTAGAACATAATAGACTTTTCTGGAATTTTCTTAGTTAATATATATATATAAAGGGACATTTTTCATTTCTCTAATCTTTTAAGTCATCAGTTACCTTTTAAGTCATCTATATATTTGGAGTATTATTCAACTTGGATATTAAGTGATTTATTGGAGCTTGGATTATTTTAAAATAGTTTAAATTATTCTTGAGGATTTTATTGTGGGAATTATTGTTACAAGTTTGTTGCTGGCTTTTCTTTCTCGTTACGCTTGGCTCGTAACAGAAATTGGGGGCTCGTCCGGGATTGACTATTTGTTTTTGGCTACATTATTGGAAATTATTACCGTTTATTTTACATTTTGTTCTCACCGTATTTACTCATTTGAGTTGATATCATAGTTGTTCTATTAAGTGTGCTTTTCAATTCTGAATATTTTTTTTTTAAAAATACCACATTTAAGTTTAAAACCAGCAGCAAGCAGTCATGTCTTTTGATTTAGAAAATTTTGTAGCTGAACCTTCCCAGGAGGTATAAGATTTGGCTAAGAAAACTGATTTGCTCGATCTTAATTATAAAAAGTATAATTTATTAGAAATTAAATCTTCAATGCGTAAACAAGAAATTAAAAAAATTCTGATTCATTATTTTGTGGATGAAGATATTTTTAGAGAAGATCCACTTTCTCACATTGTTGAAAAACAATTTCCGAAATAAAGATAAGAGAGCTTGACCTTCAATTTAAATTTGAACTATAGAAAACGCAGTAAGAAAAAGAAAGGGAAGAAAGACAGTTAGAAAAAGAAAGGGATGAAAAAGGAAGGGAAGAAAGGCAGTAACTGTTAGAAAAAGAAAGGGAAGAAAAAGAAAGGGAAAGGCAGTTTGAAAAAGAAAGGGAAGAGAGAAAATTAGAAATTAGAAAAAAAAGAGAAGAGAGAGAATTTCAGTTAATAAAATCAAAGAGAGAGCAAATCAGTTTGAACATAGAATACATTCAAAATTTGATGTCACTAAAAATATTAGGCTTGTTCCACCTTTCCAAGAAAAAGAAGTTGATAAGTATTTTCTTCATTTTGAAAAGGTTGCTGAAAATTTAAAATGGCCAAGAGAGCACTGGACATTACTTTTACAGAGCGTCTTAATTGGTAAAGCTCGTGAAATCTATACACAACTTACTGTTGAACAAAGCTCTAATTATGATAATGTAAAAGAATTAATTCTGAAAGGTTATGAGTTAGTACCAGAGGCCTACAGGCAAAAATTCAGAAATTCTAAGAAAGAAATTGGTCAAACCCATGTCGAATTTGCAAGAGAAAAAGAACAACTTTTTGATCGGTGGTGTCTATCTAAGAAAATAAATAAAAAATCATGAAAAGATCAGACAGCTCATATTAGTTGAAGAGTTTAAACGTTGTATTCACTCTGATGTTAAATCTTTCTTAGATGAAAAACAGGTAGAAACTTTAGAAGAAGCTGCCCGTCTAGCTGATGATTATTCTTTAACCCACAAAGTCTCATTTATAAATAAAGGGAAGTCCACACCCTCACATTTTAATTCCAAGTTCAGTTCTGGTAATTTATCTGGCTTATCTAGTCAGTCAAATACTCCCAAACCAAAGTCATCTGATGAACATAAAGGTCATAATCCCTTATCTCGTCCTACATGCAATTATTGCAAGAAAACTGGACATCTTATTTCTGATTGCTTTACCTTGAAAAGGAGGCAACAGCAAAGTGATGAGGCCAAATCCACAGGTATTACCACTTCAAGGTCTGAACCTCAGTCTTGTATTGATAACAATGCAATTTTGAAGGTCATAGAACCCAAGTCTGATTATATAATGGAGATTTATGAACCATTCCTTTCGGAAGGTTCCGTGTCACTTATCGGTGATACATGCCCACCTACTCCTATTAAAATTTTAAGAGACACAGGAGCTTCTCATCTCTTATTTTAGCAGATACACTGCCTTTTTCTGAGAAGACTTCTTCTGGATCTAGTGTCCTAATACAGGGTGTAGAGTGTGGTTTTTCTAATGTCCCTCTCCATAATATTTATTTGTCCTCAGATTTGGTAAATGGGCCGGTGGCTGTAGGTATAATATCTTTCTTACCCTTTAAAGGTGTTCATTTATTGCTATGTAATGACTTAGCTGGAGATCAGGTAGTGGTTAATCCACTTGTAACTGACACTCCTTGTGTGTATCAGACACCTGACCCCATTGAGCAGAAAAAATTCCTGACCTTTATCCTTCGTGTGCAGTTACTCGAGCTATGGCTAAGAAGGCCATTCAAGAAGACAATTATTGTTCAGATATTGATTTAGCTGATGCTTTTATAGGTCAGTCTTTTGATAATGATATAAATTTTTCTCTCACTCCTACTCTGCCGGAAACTCAGACAGATTTTTCAATATCTGATTTTTCTACACCAAGGTCTAAAGATCAAGGTCATGATACGCTGTCAAGGTCACAGCTTATCCAGGAACAACAAAATGAGCCTGAGATTTCAGTCCTTTATCAAAAGGCTTTTAGTGAAGATGAAGCTTTACAAGTCCCTGTTTGTTATTATGAAAAGAATTGGATTTTAATGAGAAAATGGCGACCGCCCGATGTCCCTGCTGAAGAGAAGTGGACTGTTAATCACCAAATTGTGGTCCCTAAATCAAATCGCCAGGAAATATTAAGCTTGACTCAATAAACACCCATGGCAGGTCATTTAGGTCCTAATAAAACCTACCATAAAATTCTCAGTCATTTTTATTGGCCTAGCCTTAAAGCAGATGTATCTAGGTACTGTAAATCTTGTCATACTTGTCAGATGGTTGGAAAACCTAACCAGACAATACCTCAAGTTCATTTACAGCCTATCCATGCATTTGATGTACCTTTTAGTAGAGTTATTATTGACTGTGTAGGTCCATAACCAAAAACTAAATCAGGTTCTCAGTACTTATTAACTATTATGTGTGCTTCTGTGCGCTTCCCTGAAGCTATTCCTTTAAGAAATATTAAAGCCAAAACTATTGTCAAGGCTCTTGTGAAATTTTTCACTTTTGTTGGTTTACCTAAATCAGTACAGTCTGATCAAGGGTAAAACTTTATGTCTGGTATTTTCCAGCAGGTCATGCACGAGTTAGGAATTACTCAATATAGGTCTTCAGCCTATCACCCTGAAAGTCAAGGTGCATTAGAGAGATTTCACCAGACTCTGAAAAATATGATAAGGTAATATTGTTATGACACTGAAAAAGAATGGGATGAAGGCATACATTTATTGTTATTTGCTGTAAAAGAATCTGTTCAGGAATCTCTTGGCTTCAGCCCTTTTGACTTAGTATTTGGTCACACTGTCCGAGGACCTTTATGTGTTGAACATGGTATAGCAGAGATTAAACGTTACATAACAATATCTGGCGTGTGGATACAAACGTAAAAGGAAAATTCTTTCAGACATTGCATGTATTTGTACTTAAAGAAGGTATAATTATTTATTAGAAAAGTAAATATTTTTGAGATAACCCCCGAGTATTTTATCCGTTGTTCGTCTCCGGCTATCGTTATCCGAACAAGCTGAAAATCTCTAATGAGAAATTCCTGTCTGAAGATGACATATCTTAAAATTTGCTTCAGTATGTATCAGATTTTCGAAATAGGTTGACTAATGCATGTGAGTTGGCTAGGCTTAATTTAAAATCAACACAAAGTAAAATGAAATCAAGCTATGGTGAGAATGCTCAGGAAAGAAGTTTTAACCCTGGTGATAGAGTACTTGCTCTTTTACCTATACCTGGAAAACCATTACAAGCAAGATACTTTGGTCCTTATACTATTGAAAAGAAAGTCAGTGACCTTAATCATATTATAAATACATGTACTCCTGGGAGGCGAAAGCAAAAACAAATGTGTCACATAAATATGTTAAAAGAATATTTTGACAGAGATATCAAAATTAGTAAACCTATATCTTTTGTAAACTCTGTTCCACAAAATCAATGTTCAGTTAAATCAAATAGTTATGAAAATTTTGAAAAGTCTGATCCTGGCTCAGCAAAGCTTGAAAACTCTGATATTCTGAAAAATCTGGATGAAAAACTTGCTCACTTAGAACCGTCGAAACGAGATGAACTGAAAAGCTTATTTATGAATATGAAATATGATAAACAAGATCAACAAGGAAAGGCGGCGTTCAATGAACGCAACCCCCATATGACCCAGCAACAAGAACCATGGCAAGGAGCCCAGGCGGACCCCAAACAAAAACAGGACAGGGCAAAGACAGAGCACGGACAGGTCAACCACCAAACACTTATTTCCTGATATTCCCACACGGACTGATAAAATATATATCATGATGTCATTCTTGAAAACTCTGAACCAATAAAACAACATCCATATAGAACAAATCCTGTAAAACAAAAGTACCTAAGACAAAAAGTTCAGTATTTATTGGATAATGACTTTATTGAACCAAGTCAAAGCAGTTACAGCTCTCCATGTATTCTTGTATCGAAATCAAATGGAACATATAGAATGTGTACAGATTATCGTAAAGTGAACTCTGTAACAAAAACTGATTCATTTCCTATACCAAGAATTGGTGACAAAATTGGAAAAGCAAAGTATGTAACAAAGTTTGATCTTCTAAAAGGATTCTGGCAAGTTCCACTTACTGATAGAGCTAAAGAAATATCAGCCTTTGTAACACCAGACGGCTTATATCAATATAAAGTCATGCCCTTTGGTATGAAAAACTCACCAGCAAATTTTCAGAGACTTATAAACATGGTAATATCTGGTCTACACGGATGTGACGCATACATTGATGACGCAATTTTCTACTCTGATGAATGGTAGGAACATCTCAAAACTATAAGAGCATTCTTTGACCGACTTAGTGATGCTTAATTGAAAGTTAATCTTGCAAAAAATGAATTTTGTCATGCAATTTTAACATTTTTAGGACATGTAGTGGGACAGGGTAAAGTAAAACAAATAGAAGCTGAGGTCAAAGCTATCTCTGAATTTCCTGTGCCTACTTGTAAAAGACAACTGTGCCTACTTGTAAAAGACAACTGATGCGATTTCTTGTTATGGCAGGGTATTATCGTAAATTTTGTAATAATTTTTCGGTTATTGCAGAACCATTGACAAATTTACTGAAGAAAAGAAACAAATTTATTTGGAATGACAGGTGTCAAATGGCATTTGACAGCCTTAAAGCCATACTTAAGAGTGCACCAGTTCTCTTGGCACCAGATTTTAATAAAAACTTTAAGTTAGCTGTAGATGCTAGTGACATAGGTGCTAGAAGTGTATTGATCCAAGAAGACAACAATGGTGTTGACCATCCTGTTTGTTACTTTTCTAAAAAGTTTAATGAACATCAGAAAAATTACTCTACTTTAGAGAAAGAGTGCCTTGCTTTTATTCTTGCTATTCAGCATTTTGAAGTTTATCTAACTTCTTCAAAGTTGCCTGTTGTTGTCTTTAGTGATCACAATCCCCTCACTTTCTTGCATAAACTTAAAAACAAAAATCAAAGGTTGTTGAGGTGGAGTTTGTTTATGCAAGAATATAGTCTTGACATTAGACACATTAAAGGGAAAGATAATTTGATCCCTGATGCACTTTCACGTGTCTAAAACTGTTATTTTCAGTATTTTAAATATAACATCTATATGATATGATTGATTATTTTTACTTCGTTGTTTGCTATTGTTTATAATACACGTATATATGATTTTATGTATAAAATTGTTAAACATTTCTCCTACGTTATTCGTAAGTTACATTGTTTGGATTTATGTAAAAGAAATATTCATTACATTCATATTTCTTTTTCTTGAAGAGGGGAAGTGTTATGTATGCAACATATTACATGTATATAATTTATATCTGACCAGTTGGTATTTCCAATATTATCATTGTTCTATTTTTAGAACATTAACTACATGTATGTACTAGAACTTTCTTAACTGTTGTAGAAAACTCATGCATTATATTTAGGTAGAAACTTCCGGAATGTTCTTTATTGTTGAAGTTGCTAGATTATGATTACTTTAGAACATAATAGACTTTTCTGGAATTTTCTAAGTTAATATATATAAAGGGACATTTATCATTACTCTTATCTTTTAAGTCATCAGTTACCTTTTAAGTCATCTATATATTTGGAGTATTATTCAACTTGGATATTAAGTGATTTATTGGAGCTTGAATTATTTTAAAATAGTTAAAATTATTCTTGTGGATTTTATTGTGGGAATTTATTCTAAAGTGTTCTTGGATTTTACTTGGATCTAACTGTGCAATTCAAAAAGGGATCATTCCAGGATCAGACTAGACATTTGAAATTTATATCTTTATTTGTACTTCAGGTATTTGTAAACATAAATTGTTCTTTAATTTTTCTTAAATAATTTTTCTGTAATAAATCTGTTATTGTTACAAGTTTTTTGCTGGCTTTTCTTTCTCGTTACGCTTGGCTCGTAACACCCCTAAAAGGGGCCAATCAAATTAATATGAGCAAAATTGAGCAAAAAAGACTACCCTAGAATGCTACAGACAAAGTTTGGTGATCATCCATCCTTTAATTCTGTAGATGTTTAAAGGTTTTTCTATTTTTAGCTCTGTTGACCCCTAAAAGGGGCCAATTGAAATGACATGAGCAAATTTAAGTGTGACTGTCACAAGGATACTACAGATCAAATTTTAGGTAAATCTGCCCAGCAGATTCAGAGAAGAAGACGATTATTGACGCATGACGACGGACGCGGGAGTATCCCACTTTGATACTAATAGCTCACCCTGCGCCTTCGGCTCTGGTTAGCTAAAAATATCAGTTATGATACAAATTTATTTCTGTATCAGCATCAAGAAAGCACCCTTCAAATGTCTGAGTAAATGTTAAATATACATTTTCATGCCCTAAATGGAAAAGACAACAATTTGAAGTCTGAAGTCAATCCTTTCAGTAACAAAAAAGATTAGAGCAAAAAGTATTCTCTATATTTATTTTTCTATAGTAAATTTAGTACTGAGGAGATAACAAAGTTTAGAGTAGATACCATTTATAATAATAATAATAAACAGAACAGTTCTGTTATATTAATAAAGATAATACTTAAAAAATATAACAGTTTCCAAGCAAATAGAGATAATTCTGGAAAAGAGGAGCTTAGGTGTTATAATTCTTATCACAAATGACAAAGGTGTTGATAACAAAGTCAAATTTCAGAAGAAAGAAACAAGTTGAGGTCACCACTAGAGCACCAAGCATGTAACCACTATAGGTGCAAGTGTGTTACCACTAGAGTGTGCCAGTCGTGTAACCACTAGAGCTCCAACCATGTAACCACTAGATCAACAAACTTGTAACCACTAGATTACAAAGTGTGAAACCACTAGAGCACCAAGCATATAATCACTAGACCTCCAAGTCATATAACCATTAGAACACCAAGTGTATAATGGCTAGAGCACCAAGCGCTTAACCCCTAGAACACTAAGCTAATAACTACTAGAGCACCAAGTGTCTAAACACTAGAGTGCCAAGAGTGTTACCACTAAAGTGTCTGCATGGTGTGTTACCAAGCAAGTCACAACTAGAGTTCCAAGCATCTAACCATTTGAGAGCTAAGCTTGTAGCTCCAAGCAAGCTTTTAAACACTAGACCACAGTGTGTTGCTACACGGTAATCGCTATTGGCCCACTGTTAGCGGTAGTACATTACGGGGACACCAGTGAAGAGCGGTTTCGGTAGAAACCGTAAGATTACGTTGAAAACCGTAACTGCGCCCTCTACATCCATGATGTCTACTGTAATAGCAAAAAGCGACGATGAAGCTGAAAAAATGATTTTACAACTTGAAACTTTGAACAGTGTCCGATTTGTGGCAATGACAAATGAGGAGGTAAGCTGTAAATACTTTTGCTGCTTAGTTTATCTATAAGAGCACCAAAAGTGCAACCACTAAAGCAATAACATTGTAACCACAAGAGCACCTAGTATGTAACCACTAGAGTATTAAGCTTCTAACCGCTAGAGCCATAAGCATGTGACTACTAGAGCTAAAAGCCCTACAACCACTAAAGCAACAAGCATTTTAAGACTAGTGCTCCAAGCATGTAATCACTAGAAACCAAACTTCTTACCACTACAACTCCAAGTTTGTAACCAATAAAGCTCCAAGTGTGCAACCACTAGAACACCAAGTGTGTATCAACTAATGCATCATGCATGGTACCACTAGAACACAAAGCATGTAACTGCAAGAGCACCAAGGATGTAGCCACTACAGCGACAAAAATCCAACTACTAGAGTACCAACCATGTTAACTACTAGAGCACCAAACTAGTAACCACTAGAGTGCCAAGCATATGATATCTCCACTAGAGGACCAAGCTTGTAACTACCAGAGCTCCAAGCATGAAACCACCAGAGCTCGAGGAGGTAACAACTAGAGTTCGAAGAGGTCATCACTAGAGCATCAAGCATGTAACCACTAGAACTCAAAGCATGTAATGATTAGAGCAACAAACGTGTAACCACTAGAACACCAAGACATGAAACCATTAAGGCACCAAGTGTATAACCACTAGAGCACCAAGAGCGTTACCACTACAGCACCAAACGTCAAACACTTGAGCGCCAAATATGTAACCACTTAATCACCTAGCCATGAAACCATTAGAGCACCAAGCGTCTAACCACTAGAGCACCAAGCATGTAACTATTAGAGCACCAAACATTTAAACACAAAAGTACCAAGCATGTAACCACTAGAGCTCCAAGCCATATAACCATTAGAACACCAAGAGTGTAACCACTAAAGTGCCAAGCGTGTAACCACTAGAGCATCAAGCATGTTACTACTAAATCACCAAACATCTAAACACTAGGGTACAAAGAGAGTAACCACTAAAGCGCCTGTTGTGAAACAACTAGAACACCAACATGTAACCATCATTCTTGCATATCAGACAGGATTATCTCCCGTTAACACCGGTGCTATTTACACCCCCATGTAAGACAAGTTGCGTGCTTTTAATAATGTCATTGTGGCGCACCTTTTATGAATGAAACGCGGACGCCTTAAGCGGAAAATATAAACATTTAAGGAAAACGCTGACGATATAGACAAAGAGGAAAAAAGCGGACGATATAGATATATAGTAAAATGACAGAGCATAGTTAAATTTATATTAAAGACCAAAAATTGGCTTTATAAAGTAACATATGAAAGACTTTAGTTATAAGCAGTAGTATTGTGTAGATATACATGTACTTGTATAGATATATAAATAGATATATAAAAGAAAATCTTATGATGCATAAATTTGAGTAGACTGAGTCAATTTGCATTCAAAAAGTATAAAATATATTTACGAAATGCAATAATCTTTTAAAATACCCTAAATTTATTTATTTATGTATGTTTTAAATTACGGGAAAAGAGCGGGCGTGAATTGTAATTAATTTTAAATGTATTGTGTTAAAACGCGCGGAGAAATGACATTTGTTAAGTATATAAAAGCTGTAAGGTTTAATTATTATAATAATTTAAAAAGACTTTAGTTTATTTATTTGTTCAAATTCTTAAATAATAATTGTTATGTAGATTAATTAACGTAATCAAGAAAAGGCGTAAAAAAATAAAATAGTTTTTTTATTTATTTATTTATTTATTTATTTTTATCCTGCTACTTGCTATTATATCAGCTGGATAAAGCCCTGCCGGATAAATTTATCTCTCTCGCTCACCAGATAAACCTTCTCCATCCCGACATCAACCATGTATTCTCTATATTTATTTATTTACTTATTTACTTATTTATTTATTTATTTATTTATTTATTTATTTGTCTATTTATTTATTTATTTATTATATTTTTAAACTATTAAAGTATAAATCCATTTACACAAGATGTTTATAAACTTCATCAATGCCCAAAATCATCAAATAATCATTAATCAGTCTACACTATATATCTATAATCGTCCGTTTTTTTATTGTCAGCGTTTTCCCTATATGTTTATATTGTCCGCTTAAGACGTCCGCGTTTTAGACAGGCCCTGTGATTAAGTCAATTTTATACACAAGTGACACGTGTTAAGTAGAAAGTTTTTTTTTAGTTATATACTAAATGGATAAAATATAAATAAAACCAAAAAAAAAATTAATGAATTAAAAAAAGAGTGATATAATTGAATTATACATGGCAGAAGCCGGATTTTTTAAATTAATAACAGTTTTCTATACTCCCCTTTTATACATTTATTTCGTCAGCGTTTTCCTTCTATATCGCCCGCTTTTTCACTATGTACATGTCTACATTGTCCGCGTTTTCTGTAGCCACTTTATCAAATATAAAAGGTTGAGGTGTATGATTACTTGAAATATACAAAATGTCGGTGCGTGATTAAGTCAAATACACATATGACACGTGGATACTTGAATTAGTTGATAGGTATTTATAGTAAAAAGATTTTTTAGTTACAAAATGGATCAAATATAAATAAAACTAAAAAAAAAATAATGAATTAATTTTTTTTTATACAATTAATATATTAAAGTCACGTGTTTCCGGAGGCTGAGCAAAATCTCGTATGCATGATTGTCCTTGAAAAATTACTTCGCAAAGTCACGCCCTAATCGAATCGCTAAAAACAATACTTTCATTTGTTACACACACAAAGTCACGTGTTTCCGGAGGCTGGGCTACAGCACGTATGCATGATCGCGACGTTTTACTTTCTATATATACGAGTATAACTGCATGAACATCAGACGTTTTTAGTACTGTCGTGTATTGTATCTGGCATATTAGAAAGGTAGGAATTTGTATTTTCATATAAGATTTCTTACAGCATATTTTTATTGTCTTGTTAGGATATTGAGACGGAATGCACGTTGATAATTTTGTAAGGAAAATAAATAAATAAATGGAAATGGTAAATGTTCTTGAAAATATGTATCTTTTAAGGGAATTTTGCTTGCAAAAATATGTCTTTTCAATTTAAATAATGATAATTAAATTTGGAAATAAATATAAAATATAAATAAGACAAAATAATTTTTTTTTTATTTTATGAAAGGAAGAAGATAGGCTTAAAATGGTGCTGCTATAAATATAACTTTTGATTTTATGTCTGCTCTTAAGAGATAATCACAAAACAGAACAGTTCTTCTAAAATGTGGTTAATGAATACTTTAAACATATTGATCTGAAAATAAATGTAGGCCGTTTGATATTTACATAAAATATTTATTATATCCAATATGTGTGTATATGTGTGTGTGCAGAATTAAAATTATGCTTAAATAATGTTAACAATTCATTTCAAAACTTTCTTGTCAGGGTCAAAGTTTCCAATATGTAAAATCATGTGAACATAAATAATCGTCAAGGAGTAGTAGACATAACAAACAATATTATTTCGTCAAAACACATTTTACAAAACTAATGATCTAAGTGAGGAGGGAAAGTGAACTTTATATTTTTATGTTATACAAAATAAATAGTGCAGTATTTTAAAGTGAGTCAATTGTCGATGTTTTAAAGTTATATACTAATAACTCATCTGTGTTTTGAAGAAAAGAAAGTGACACTTAAAAGATACGTGTTTATATCAGAAATTGCTAATTAAACTAAAACTATATGTATTTTTTAAAAGTTTTGAATGATATGTATGCATATCTTTCATTGTTGTTGAGGCCAATGTCAAAATTGGCGTTCGCATTTTTTTTAACAATGTCTCAGCACACGTTTTGTTCAGAATAATTTATTGGATTTCAATACGGGCTCTCGATTTCTCATAAGCATGTTTAAATTTTTTTCTGAGAAACACTGATAATACATAAATGACAAGTAGCTGCAATAAATTGGTAAATAAGGTGAATCAAAGGTATATTCATTTGGCGGCCGTAGTCAAAAAAGGTTTTAATGTAATAGCAAACTGTGATATTGAAGAAATTATCAGCGTGTGATTCCTTTACATTTTGAGAACGGTAGGCCTAAATATGTATCCAGAAGGTTCTTCATTTTATGAGCAATTCGGCATGACTGTTAGAAAATTTTGTCTGTAAGAAAAAAAGAGGATTTTTTAAAAGATGAATACTGCTTTGAATCTTTGAATTTCATTTATATGCCCTGACAAAACGTCATTTTATGAATAGTTCAAAATAAGATATGATCGAACGAATAAAACTGTATATTGAAAATTCAGGGTTTTAAGAAAATAAAAATATGTAAAAACGTATGGCTATAATTTACCCAATATAACACACTTTATTCAGCCTTGAATTATTGGTTAAAACGTCGTTTTCCGACCTTTTTGTGCAAAACGTACTAGAGAAATTATTTCTCTCATTTTTTTATATTAAAATCTTAAACTTTCTTCAGTGCTGGCAATCTGCAGAAATACCTTTTAAAAAATTTCATTTTGAGTATCTTTGACATTCATCTACACTTTATTACACACGAACGACAACTCTGTTTTAAAGTTTAGGAACATATTTTTAATATTGAGACGTAAAGAATTGGATATACAATAAGACATCTATACTTATTCCATATTGCATGATTGACGGGACATCAAATAAGCACGTGTAACGTATTGGAATAAATTACAGCAAGATAGTAAATTACTAAAATAAAATTCATTTCAGGACTGTTTTCTTCTTTTGGCGATAAAAAACGGGTTTGATTTTGTGACTGAAGAACAATGATGACATACACAATAACAATTTTGGTGAGTTGATTTCATTCTTTTATCTCTTTTTACGCCTTTTAATCACTTCAAAACAGTAACTTAAGTAACTTACTATAATTTCCAAATTGTGTTACTTTAAAACGCTTGTTACACAGTACATGTATGTAGAATCCCTACTTAAGACTACCCCGAAATTAAGACCACCCCGCTTTTGAGACCATAATAAGAACGGAAGTTTCTGTTCTTTATGTCACCAGAATTAAGACCACTTCGCTTATCCTCTTTTAAGGCCACCAGATTCAATCCCACCTCTTAATTTGTTCTTTTTTTTGACCACACTAATGATACCACTGATTTAAAGTCAACACATACCTATAGATCTTAAATTTGTTGTTTTGTAGTTATCATCTGCTTGAATGATCTTAGGCATGACACTTCACAAAGTGTTAAAAACACCTTATATTTTTGAAATAATGCAAGATTTTAGTGTGGTTTGTACGGAAACGTTAGCGACCACCCTTATATGATACATATCAAATGACTTTTTTTTATAGTTTTATAGTATGTTTGTTATATGTAAATATGCTTTGAGGGAAGAAATACATATTTAAAAAGATGTAAGTGTTTTATTTTTTTCATTTTGTGGTCAAAATCTAATCTTATGGTGATGAAGCGCACGATATTTTAAATGTTTCATAGGATTTTTTTAAAATAAATAATATGCAGTTAAAATGATAATTTCCACCAATTTAGCAACTCATTGATTTAAAAGTGGCGTGTACAGAGGATGTTACATCATAAAAATTATTTAAAAAAGCCTTTATCAACAAGTTACTAAAAAAGGATAATATATGCTGGCGATGGAGAGAAATCTTTTGGTTAGATTTCTAATACTTAGGATAAAAAAGATAACCGATCTCTGCCATTTTTGCGCGCATTCCTTAATCTTTGAAATACAGAAAGCCAAATGGTTCATTTTTGATCTTTAAAAAAGCTTTGTATTATGCAGGATTTTTCTGTCCTCATTATCAAATATAAATTGTAAAATATGTTATATTATATTTCATAATGATAGAGATATGCGAATAAAAAACCTCAAGTATATATATAACTTATACATATAAAGGAACTGAAAATATTCACATAAATTTTAATCCAGCAATATGAACAGCAGATTGAGTAAATGATATATATTCAAGATTATATAACAATGTAAATATTGGTCAGATATATATCGTGTGTTCAATAGATTGTCTTAAATTCTGTTTTTACCAAAATGCAGGGGCGGTGGATATAACTAGATAAATATTTCAGATCAAGTAAGTTGGAAAAATTGGTTAGGTATATAATATGTACTAAATAAATTGTCAAAAATTCTGTTTTAACTAACTTGTAGGGGTGGTTGCATTACGTTTCCGTAGGTTTGATACTGCGCTAAGCATAATGATTTTGCGAAGAACTATTTTTTTTATTTGCTTGGTGAGCTATGTACATCATATAATAATTAATATATCGAATCAGACCAAATAGAATTTGATATTAAATTTCTTCAGAAATATGTTTTCTTCCCATCAGATGTAACATTATAATTTATTACATACTTTTTTATATTGTATTTACATGTTAAGATATAATGTCTATTCTCACAAAATGAATAAAATAGGTCTTTGTCATAAAGTGTGTAAGAAATGATAAGAATATTCACAGTTAAGACCACCCAGCAATTAAGTTTACAACTTTGGTCCCGTCCCGTTGGGGTCTTAATTGAGGTTTTTTACTGTATTTCTTTATAATGCTGATATTAAAAAAAAAATAAAAAATTAAAAAAAAAAAAAAAAAAAAAAAAAAAAAAAAAACAAATCAAAATAAAACAAACAGAAACATTAAACGGTGTGCTTCTAATATAACATGTACAAATATTTTTTTCTAGCTATTGGCATTTCTTTTGGTGTTTGTGAAAACATCCGAATCAAAGTCGCTTTCAATTAACCAGAGGGTTAAATATAACTATAAGAACAGTAAGGATAACAACTTTATTAAACGTTCAAAAAATAGCAATGGGGAAGGAAATGGAGTAGTAAAATGTAATGATCACAACGAGGTAAATAAATTACAATCTCGGTATGTTGTACCTTTATAAATATGCCATTTTCAAATGTCGTGTTTTTCACACTAAATTTTTGGACATGTTGTGAAAGAAACAAAATAACTTTATTTAGACTGACAGATGAATAAACTCCATGTCTACTATGTAAAAAAATATTTAAAAAAAAAACTAAAAAATAATCAATGCTTTCTAGCTTAAACTTATTCTTAAATCGTTAAAGATAATTATATAAATTCAGTGTCCAGACGGGTTTGCCTGCCTATTGCCTGGCTTTGAACAGGCAAATTCAAAAGCAAACAAGAGGTGCTACCAATGTGAGTACTTTACATTTAATTAACAGTACATTGAAAAATGAATATATTTTTCTTTGCTTCCTTTTCTTTTCTTGCCAGCGGACATATTAACATTTACATTTAATTAACAGTACATTGAAAAATGAATATATTTTTCTTTGCTTCCTTTTCTTTTCTTGCCAGCGGACATATTAACATTTACATTTAATTAACAGTACATTGAAAAATGAATATATTTTTCTTTGCTTCCTTTTCTTTTCTTGCCAGCGGACATATTAACATTTACATTTAATTAACAGTACATTGAAAAATGAATATATTTTTCTTTGCTTCCTTTTCTTTTCTTGCCAGCGGACATATTAACATTTACATTTAATTAACAGTACATTGAAAAATGAATATATTTTTCTTTGCTTCCTTTTCTTTTCTTGCCAGCGGACATATATGTCATGTAAATAACATGTATGCTTCAGACTTGTTCAAGAATCGTTAAGATCTGTTCTAAATGCTGAATCTGTCTATCTTTTTCAGTTTATATTTACCACAGAAACGTTTATTATATATTTCAATTATATTGGCACCATTAGAAACAAGTTCGAAATTGAGTAATAAATTTAAGTAAACAAGACCCTCTTATCGGACAAAGAATAAATTCAGAAGCACGTTAAAGGGCCACTATTATCATTTTTTTTGCATTTTTAATGGAAACGATCATTGTTTTAGGCAACTGTACAGACCCGAGTCAGTGTTTCTTTCAAGATAAACAAATGAAGTGTGATTGCTGCGGCTCTGGATTCACAGGACAATTTTGTCAAATCAGTATATACTTTTGATATACCTTGCTTAAAGTTGAAATTCTCAAAGATATATGACATTTAAATTTTATACATCACTCAACCGAATACCATTAATTGATTCTTTTTTGTTTTAAACGGAAAATTAAAGAAATGTTCTAAGATTAATGTACCTATCTCTTTGTCATTTGTCAATTTGTATAATGTTTTACTTTCCTTGTTTGCTTCCTGGTGAGCAATGTATTCCTTTGTGAAGTAACTTATAAATTGCTTATAAACATGTATATATCAGCCCATTTTCATGTGTATTTCTATGTTTGTGATCTACATTTGTATGTCTCTTTACTATCATTAAGATATAGACGATTGCATAAATGCGGTTTGTTTAAACGGTGCTACCTGTGAGGATTCAGTGAATGACTACACCTGCCATTGTACGCCAGGTTTCACAGGAACACATTGTGAAATAGGTATTTCTATTTTTATTGTTCAGTTAATACCTTTAATGTGATTGCTGGTAAATATTACACTGTATGTTGAAGATCTATATATATGAAGCATTTCTTTTTGTAATTATCGCAGAACAGGATCTGGATTCATAGGAGAATTTTGTGAAATAAGTAAATTTTAGTTTTGATATATCTTGCTTAAAGTTGAAATTTTCAGTTTTTTTAAGTTTTGACTTTTTCAAACATCCCTCAAGAGTCAAACATTGCTTAAATGTTGCTGATACAAAAATATAAGATAAAAAAAAACTTGAAGAGGATTTTACAGATGCAATATTATATTCTCAAATTAATCCTTTGAGAAACTGCAGCGAATGAACTTCATTGCAATTAATATTCATCTCATCCTTCCATGTTTTTAAAATGTTCTACGATTAATTGCTTACACATATTTTTTTTTTCTTCCGTGAATTTTTGTTACATGTACAATATGCCTGTTTTCTATTACAAATGTATTAAGATATAGACGATTGCATAAATGCGGATTGTTTAAACAATGGC
This sequence comes from Ruditapes philippinarum, assembly GCF_026571515.1. NCBI lineage: Eukaryota > Metazoa > Mollusca > Bivalvia > Venerida > Veneridae > Ruditapes > Ruditapes philippinarum. The sequence goes on along the minus strand of NW_026865399.1, from coordinate 184,181 downwards.
ACCTGTGTGGATTTAGTGAATGACTACACCTGCCAATGTACGCCAGGTTTCACAGGAACAAACTGCGGAATAGGTATTTCTAAATCTTGTTGTTCAATAAGCACCTTTTATATGATTGCTGGTAAATATTATACTGTATGTATATATTGAAGATAAATATAAGAAATATTGATAATATTCATGTCTTTTGTAATTATCACGAAACTGCATCTGGATGGGAGAACTTTGTGAAGTAAGTAATTTATACTTTTGAGATACTAATACCTTGCTTAAACTTGAAATTCCTTAGTAAAACAAAAGACATCTTAATTATTTTAGCTTTGGCTTTTTCGAACATCTCTCAAGCGAAAAACATTGCTGAATTGTTGCTGATGGAATAATTTAAGATGAAAAATTTGTCAAGTGTCAAATGAGTATACTGATATAATGTATATTTTCCAGTAAATCCTTTAAGAAACTGCAGAAAATGAACTTCAGTGCAAATTATATTCATTTCCTTCATCTATCTATTTCTAAATTTTCTATGATTAATGTTCCAATTTTGTCTTTTGTCAATTTGTATAACATTCTCGGAACTTTTTACTCTTCTTTCTTGCTTCCTAGTGAGAAATGTATTCCTTTGTGAAGTTACTTATACAATAACAAACCAATGATGAAATTGCTTATATACAGGTTTATATCAACCCATTTTCATGCGTATTTCTATGTTTGTGATCTACATTTGTATGTCTCTTTTCTATCATTATAAGATATAGATGATTGCATAAATGCGGTTTGTTTAAACGGTGCTACTTGTGAAGACTTTGGTAATGACTACACCTGCCATTGTACGCCAGGTTTCACAGGAACACATTGTGAAATAGGTATTTCTATTCTTATTGTTCAGTAAGCACCTTAAATGTGATTGCTGGTAAATATAACACTGTATGTACATGTTGAAGATCTATATATGAAACATGTCTTTTTGTAATTATCGCAGAACAGGATCTGGATTCATAGGAGAATTTTGTGAAATAAGTAAATTATACTTATGATATATACATTGCTTAAAGTCGAAATCTTCTGTAATGCATCAAACATATAAATTTCTTAAGCTATGGCTCTTTCAAACATCTTTAAAGCGAAACACTTTGCTGAAATGTTGCTGATGAAACAATTTAATTAGAGACTGCAGGGAATGAACTTCATCGCAATTTATGTTCATCTCTTCATCCATGTTTTAAACAAGAAATAGAAGAAATATTCAGCGATTTATTGCTAACACATATTTTTTCTCTTTTGTGAATTTGTGTAACATGCACACATATTTTTTCTCTTTTGTGAATTTGTGTAACATGCACAATGCTTGTTTCCATTCATTAAGATATAGACGATTGCACAAATGCGGTTTGTTTAAACAATGGCACCTGTGTGGATTTAGTGAATGACTACACCTGCCAATGTACGCCAGGTTTCACAGGAACAGCCTGTGAATCAGGTATTTCTAAATCTTGTTGTTCAATAAGCATCTTTTATATGATTGCTGGTATTAATATTACACTGTATGTATATGTTGACGATTATTATATGAAACATTGCTAATATGCATGTCTTTTGTAATTTTCACGAAACTTGATCTGGATGGGAGAACTTTGTGAAGTAAGTTATTTATACTTTTGAGATACTATAGTACCTTGCTTAAACTTGAAATTCCTTAGTAAAACAAAAGACATCTTAATTATTTTAGCTTTGGCTTTTTCGAACATCTCTCAAGCGAAAAACATTGCTGAATTGTTGCTGATGGAATAATTTAAGATGAAAAATTTGTCAAGTGTCAAATGAGTATACTGATATAATGTATATTTTCCAGTAAATCCTTTAAGAAACTACAGCAAATGAACTTCAGTGCAAATTATATTCATTTCCTTCATCTATCTCCTTCTAAATTTTCTATGATTTATGTTCCAATTTTGTCTTTCGTCAATTTATATAACATTCTCGGAACTTTTTACTCTTCTTTCTTGCTTCCTAGTGAGAAATGTATTCCTTTGTGAAGTTACTTATACAATAACAAACCAATGATGAAATTGCTTTAATACAGGTTTATATCAGCCCATTTTCATGCGTATTTCTATGTTTGTGATCTACATTTGTATGTCTCTTTTCTATCATTAAGATATAGACGATTGCATAAATGCGGTTTGTTTGAACGGTGCTACCTGTGAGGATTTTGTTAATGACTACACCTGCCATTGTACGCCAGGTTTCACAGGAACACATTGTGAAATAGGTATTTCTATTCTTATTGTTCAGTAAGCACGTTTAATGTGATTGCTTAGGAAATAGATATTAATTCTGAGTGCATTGTTGTAGAATAATGCACGGTTTGAGTTCAAATGCGTAGTAATATAATCACGAAGGCCGATAGGCCTGAGTGATTAATTACAAAGCATTTGAACGAAAACCGTGCATTATTATACAATAATGCACGAAAAATTAATATCTATTTCCATTCTAACACGTCAAGAAAAAATAAAATTATTATTATAAAGTTGGACTTTATGTTTGGTGGTTAAATTTATTTTCGCCTCAGAGTTTCCCATAGAAACGTTCTTTAAAGGCTGTTCCAGTGGGTTGAAAAAAAAACTGTCGTTAAATCTACGTGTGTAGAAACATTTTGAGAATAACGAATTTTGAAAACGTCGATAAAACTTTGTTTGTTTATTTTATTTCACTCTATAATTTTTCAAGCGAAATACAAATTATCAAAATTGAAATAAATGTAAAACTTAACTCGTTTGCGACATTAAAATATCGTACTTGATTTGATTGTTTTGCACGTGCTGTTTGGCGCTACATTGTGACGTCACGTAAACAACACTTTAAACGTCTGTACAGTGTTAACGACTGAATAAAAGATATTGGTGTTCGGATTCATTTTCTTAGTTAGACCATTTTCTTTCATTCTAGATACTTTTCACAACAAAATTCGACAAAAAAATGTTTTTATTTATCAGATTTTTTAAACAAAATGGCGCCCTCAATGTGAAAATACACGGGGAGATAATAAGAACGGCGAGTGCATTGTTGTAGAATAATGCACGCTTCCGGCCTTCTTTGTCTATATAGGAAAATGTCCGATAGTGTTAGAATGGTAAATATTACACTGTATGTACATGTTGAAGATCTATATATGAAACATGTCTTTTTGTAATAATCGCAGAACAGGATCTGGATTCATAGGAGAATTTTGTGAAATAAGTAAATTATAGTACTTATGATATACCTTGCTTAAAGTCGAAATTTTTTCTTTAGCATCAATCATATAAATTTCTTAAGCTTTGGCTCTTTAAATCAAACATCTCTAAAGCGAAACACTTTGCTGAAATGTTGCTGATGAAACAATTTAATTAGACACTGCAGGAAATGAACTTCATCGCAATTTATGTTCATCTCCTTCATTCATGTTTTAAACAAGAAATTGAAGAAATATTCTCCGATTTATTGCTAACACATATTGTTTCTCTTTTGTGAATTTGTGTAACATGCACATTGCCTGTTTCCATTCATTAAGATATAGACGATTGCATAAATGCGAGTTGTTTAAACGGTGCTACCTGTGTGGATTTAGTGAATGACTACACCTGCCAATGTACGCCAGGCTTCACAGGAACAAACTGCGGAATAGGTATTTCTAAATCTTGTTGTTCAATAAGCACCCTTGATATGATTGCTGGTAAATATTACACTGTATGTATATATTGAAGATAAATATAAGAAATATTGATAATATTCATGTCTTTTGTAATTATCACGAAACTGCATCTGGATTGGAGAATTTGATAAGTTATTTTTACTTTCGATATACCTTGCTTAAAGTTGAAATTCCCTAGTAAAACAAAAGACATCTTAATTATTTTAGCTTTGGCTTTTTCAAACATCTCTCAAGCGAAAAAATTGCTTACATGTTGCTGATGGAATAATTTAAGATGAAAAAATTGTCAAGTGTCAAATGATTATACTGATATAATGTATATTTTCCAGTAAATCCTTTAAGAAACTACAGCAAATGAACTTCAGTGCAAATTATATTCATTTCCTTCATCTATCTCCTTCTAAATTTTCTATGATTAATGTTCCTATTTATTTCTTTCGCCAATTTGTATAACATTCTCGGAACTTTTTACTCTTCTCTCTTGCTTCCTAGTGAGAAATGTATTCCTTTGTGAAGTTACTTATACAATAACAAACCAATGATGAAATTGCTTATATACAGGTTTATATCAACCCATTTTCATGCGTATTTCTATGTTTGTGATCTACATTTGTATGTCTCTTTTCTATCATTAAGATATAGACGATTGCATAAATGCGGTTTGTTTAAACGGTGCTAACTGTGAGGACTTTGTTAATGACTACACCTGCCATTGTGCGCCAGGTTTCACAGGAACACATTGTGAAATAGGTATTTCTAAATCTTGTTGTTCAGTAAGCACCTTAAATGTGATTGCTGGTAAATATTACACTGTATGTACATGTTGAAGATCTATATATGAAACATGTCTTTTTGTAATTATCGCAGAACAGGATCTGGATTCATAGGAGAATTTTGTGAAATAAGTAAATTATACTTATGATATATACCTTGCTTAAAGTCGAAATTTTCTCTTAAGCTTCAAACATATAAATTTCTTACGCTTTGGCTCTTTCAAACATCTCTTAAGCGAAACACTTTGCTGAAATGTTGCTGATGAAACAATTTAATTAGACACTGCAGGAAATGAACTTCGTCGCAATTTATGTTCATCACCTTCATCCATGTTTTAAACAAGAAACTGAAGAAATATTCTGCAATGTATTGCTAACACATATTTTTTTCTTTTGTGAATTTGTATAACATGCACAATGCTTGTTTCCATTCATTAAGATATAGACGATTGCACAAGTGCGAGTTGTTTAAACGGTGCTACCTGTGTGGATTTAGTGAATGACTACACCTGCTGTTGTGTGCCAGGCTTCACAGGAACACACTGTGAAATAGGTATTTCTAAATCTTATTGGTCAGTGAGTAAGCACCTTTGATATGATTGCTGGTAAATATTACACTGTACATAATTGTTGAAGATCTATATATATGAAGGATTTTACATATATATTCTGCACTAAATTCTTAAAGAAACTGCGGTAAATGAACTTCAAAGAAGCAATTTATTCATCTCCTTCATCTATGTTTGAAACAGAAATGTGAAGTATTGTTCTGCCATTAATTGCTTACACATATTTTTTTCTTTCGTGAATTTGTGTAACATTCACGGATCTTTTACACTTCCTGTTTGCTTCTTATATATACATGTATATTGAGGAATCAGCCCAGTTTCGTGTACATATTTTTATATGTTGATGATCAACGCCTTTTCTCTATTATTAAGATATAGACGATTGCATAAATGCGGTTTGTTTAAACAATGGCACATGTGAAGATTTAGTGAACGCCCACACCTGCCAATGTACGCCAGGTTTCACAGGAACAGTCTGTGAATCAGGTATTTCTAAATCTTCTTTTTGTAAGCACATTTGAAATGATTGCTGGTACCACAAGAACTTGAAATTCTATCAATATAATAGATAAAATCAAAAATATACACAGTATAGTTTATTTTAAATACTATATAGGGGTATATTTTGGATATTATCGTTAATATTGACATAATTTCAAGTTCCTGTGCTGCTAAATATGTTGAAGATCTATATATGAAACACATAATATTTATGTCTTTTTGTAATTATCAAGATCGACATAATCATTTATTATTCATTTTCCAAGTAAGTAAAAGTGTTACTTTGATTTCTTTATTCACTGTGATGATGCCATTCACGTATTATCGGTAAAAGTTGATTAAACATGGTTGTATTAACAAATTCATTGTCCTGTATTTCTCTTCAGTTTATAAAGATCCATGTCTACCGGGGTGGACTCATGACAGAAATAGCTGTTATCTCTACGTCAGCACTACATTTAACTGGCTATCGGCAGTTGTAATATGAAAATCTTTTACCTAATTACTTTATTACCTAAGCAGACCTGGGAATGATTACAATGATCAGTATTTGATTCAATAACAATTACTTTCAGATTTTACTGTAATTGATTATGATTGATTATTCAGACTTGTCTCTGTAATCAATTAAATTTCAATTACTTTAAGATGGCAATTGATTAATAATTGATAACATTGAAATGTATAACTCTAAAACAAAAGTTAAACCATGTGAAATAAAGGCATCTTATCTTTGATTCTGTTAAATCTGATAGTACATGTAATCAACGTCCATCAAGTTGTGAATGAATTCAAGCTGTAATTGATTAATTACAATTAATATAATCAATTTGTTGGGCAAGGTAATCAATTACATTATGTGTTACAGTGTATTTAAAAAATCAATAATTTCGATTAACGATTACCCCAGATTTGTTAAGGCTATGCAATATTTCTACAAATTCTATATAAATCTCTGACAACAATGTACCTCGGATTTTTAATTTAACTAGAACTATCACTAAATGTGATTAATACCCCCACACTTAGACTGCTTCGGAAATGAGGATGTTACTAGTAACAGAATATCTTGTAAAAGAATTGAAATATAGAGTTATGGTTGTGGGCAATTAAAGATAGTTGTGGTTCTTGTATATTGCATTTCCTTTCAATGTGGTTGGCCATTGATGAAGTTTTATTGAATTACTCTGTAATAAGTCCAGAAAGACAAAGAAAAGGAACAAAGGGCAATAACTCTATAAATACTGAATATGGAGTTATAGTTCTTGTGCACTGCACTTCCTCTTTTTGTGCTTGACCATTGTATGAAGTTGTTTTGAATTTCAACCAGTACGTTTTAAGTTATGCTCCAGACAAGGAAAAGTATCAAAGGGCAGTAACTCTGTATTTTGTCAAAATGGAGTTATGGCTCTTATGCACTTCACTTCCTTTTAATGTCCTTGACAACTGTATGAAGTTGTTTTGAATTCCAACCAGTAATTTTCAAGTTATGCCCCGGACAAGAAAAAGCAACAAAGGGCAATAACTCTGTAATTAGTCAAGATAGAGTTATGGTTCTTGTGCACTGCACTTCCTCTCAATGTGCTTGACCATTGTATGTAGTTATATTGAATTCCAACCATTAGTCTTCAAGTTATACTCCGGACAAAAGAAAGCAATGGAAAAGTAACAAAGGGCAATAACTCTGTAATTACTTTAGATAGAGTTATGGTTCTTGTGCATTGCACTTCCCCTTATTGTGTTTGACAATTGTATGAAGTTGTTTTGAATTCAAACCAGTAGTGTTCAAGTTATGCCCCGGACAAGGAAAAGTAACAAAGGGCAGTAACTCTGTAATTAGTCAAGATAGAGTTATGGTTCTTGTGCACTGCACTTCCTCTCAATGTGCTTGACCATTGTATGTAGTTATATTGAATTCCAACCATTAGTCTTCAAGTTATGGTCCGGACAAAAGAAAGCAATGGAAAAGTAACAAAGGGCAATAACTCTGTAATTACTTTAGATAGTATCTAAAGTAATTACAGAGTTATTGCCCTTTGTTACTTTTCCATTGCTTTCTTTTGTCCGGACCATAACTTGAAGACTAATGGTTGGAATTCAATATAACTACATACAATGGTCAAGCACATTGAGAGGAAGTGCAGTGCACAAGAACCATAACTCTATCTTGACTAATTACAGAGTTATTGCCCTTTGTTACTTTTCCTTGTCCGGGGCATAACTTGAAAATTACTGGTTGGAATTCAAAACAACTTCATACAATTGTCAAACACAGTAAGGGGAAGTGCAGTGCACAAGAACCATAACTCTATCATAGAGTTATGGTTCTTGTGCACTGCACTTCCCCTTACTGTGTTTGACAATTGTATGAAGTTGTTTTGAATTCCAACCAGTAATTTTCAAGTTATGCCCCGGACAAGGAAAAGTAACAAAGGGCAATAACTCTGTAATTAGTCAAGATAGAGTTATGGTTCTTGTGCACTGCACTTCCTCTCAATGTGCTTGACCATTGTATGTAGTTATATTGAATTCCAACCATTAGTCTTCAAGTTATACTCCGGACAAAAGAAAGCAATGGAAAAGTAACAAAGGGCAATAACTCTGTAATTACTTAAGATAGAGTTATGGTTCTTGTGCATTGCACTTCCCCTTATTGTGTTTGACAATTGTATGAAGTTGTTTTGAATTCAAACCAGTAGTGTTCAAGTTATGCCCCGGACAAGGAAAAGTAACAAAGGGCAGTAACTCTGTAATTAGTCAAGATAGAGTTATGGTTCTTGTGCACTGCACTTCCTCTCAATGTGCTTGACCATTGTATGTAGTTATATTGAATTCCAACCATTAGTCTTCAAGTTATGGTCCGGACAAAAGAAAGCAATGGAAAAGTAACAAAGGGCAATAACTCTGTAATTACTTTAGATAAAGTTATGGTTCTTGTGCACTGCACTTCCCCTTACTGTGTTTGACAATTGTATGAAGTTGTTTTGAATTCCAACCAGTAATTTTCAAGTTATGCCCCGGACAAGGAAAAGTAACAAAGGGCAGTAACTCTGTAATTAGTCAAGATAGAGTTATGGTTCTTGTGCACTGCACTTCCTCTCAATGTGCTTGACCATTGTATGCAGTTATATTGAATTCAAACCATTAGTCTTCAAGTTATACTCCGGACAAAAGAAAGCAATGGAAAAGTAACAAAGGGCAATAACTCTGTAATTACTTAAGATAGAGTTATGGTTCTTGTGCACTGCACTTCCCCTTATTGTGTTTGACAATTGTATGAAGTTGTTTTGAATTCAAACCAGTAGTGTTCAAGTTATGCCCCGGACAAGGAAAAGTAACAAAGGGCAGTAACTCTGTAATTAGTCAAGATAGAGTTATGGTTCTTGTGCACTGCACTTCCTCTCAATGTGCTTGACCATTGTATGTAGTTATATTGAATTCCAACCATTAGTCTTCAAGTTATGGTCCGGACAAAAGAAAGCAATGGAAAAGTAACAAAGGGCAATAACTCTGTAATTACTTTAGATAAAGTTATGGTTCTTGTGCACTGCACTTCCCCTTACTGTGTTTGACAATTGTATGAAGTTTGTTTTGAATTCCAACCAGTAATTTTCAAAGTTATGCCCCGGACAAGGAAAAGTAACAAAGGGCAATAACTCTGTAATTAGTCAAGATAGAGTTATGGTTCTTGTGCACTGCACTTCCTCCGAATGTGCTTGACCATTGTATGTAGTTATATTGAATTCCAACCATTAGTCTTCAAGTTATACTCCGGACAAAAGAAAGCAATGGAAAAGTAACAAAGGGCAATAACTCTGTAATTACTTTAGATAGAGTTTATGGTTCTTGTGCACTGCACTTCCCCTTATTGTGTTTGACAATTGTATGAAGTTGTTTTGAATTCAAACCAGTAGTGTTCAAGTTATGCCCCGGACAAGGAAAAGTAACAAAGGGCAGTAACTCTGTAATTAGTCAAGATAGAGTTATGGTTCTTGTGCACTGCACTTCCTCTCAATGTGCTTGACCATTGTATGTAGTTATATTGAATTCCAACCATTAGTCTTCAAGTTTATGGTCCGGACAAAAGAAAGCAATGGAAAAGTAACAAAGGGCAATAACTCTGTAATTACTTTAGATAGAGTTATGGTTCTTGTGCACTGCACTTCCCCTTATTGTGTTTGACAATTGTATGAAGTTGTTTTGAATTCCAACCAGTAGTTTTCAAGTTATGCCCCGGACAAGGAAAAGTAACAAAGGGCAATAACTCTGTAATTAGTCAAGATAGAGTTATGGTTCTTGTGCACTGCACTTCCTCTCAATGTGCTTGACCATTGTATGTAGTTATATTGAATTCCAACTATTAGTCTTAAAGTTATGGTCCGGACAAGGAAAATGCAACGGACGTCTGGACCGACCGACCGACCAACCGACCACCGGGTGACTCCTATATACCCCCCAAACTTCGTTTTTGGGGGTATAACAAGTAAAAATTGAATCGTACTGGGTTGATTTAAGACGAATACAGATGTCTAAACCGTATCAAAATGTTGAAATTCATTGAGAATTAAGGTTGAGCAAGGTTATTGGTCACGGCAGAGACATAGATAACTATGTCTCTGGTCACGGTCAGACCCGAGTGTCTGAGAATAACTGCAAATTTTACATCTCTTGTCTTTAAAGAACTATCAAATATTTTTCGAAATATAAGAAAATAAACGTATGAGGATTGGTGGCCTAGTGGTAAAGGTGTCTGCCTCTCAAACCAGGGAACATAGGTTCGAGCCCTAATTGGGCCACGACCATTTTTCTTCATATGACACCAGTACTGGTTTGTTCCAGCAACTGGACTCGAAAGTGATTAATATAAGTGAAAAGACTTTGTTTCGGAATCTAACTAAAATATAAACATTTAAAATAAACACTTATCATTGAAATTTCTGCAAATAATAATACGCGGAGTTAGCTTTAAATTAATGATATTTTCTTTCATTATTTAACAGTCTCACTGCCAGTCCCTTGACCCGAACGCCTATCTTGTCGAGATAACAGATGATGCTGAAAACACACTTGTATACACAATATCAAGTCTTTCCGGTAAGTGATTGAAATTAAACATACTCTCATATAATATATAACATACATCAAGTCTCGTATTTGTATGTAACAGTGAAATGGACTTAATCATGACTTACTTAGTAAATAAATACAGTTTTCAATAAATTAATCAAAACGACAAAAAAGAACCACCTGAGATGTACTACCCTTGTCTAGCCAGTATTCTTATATAAAAAGCTATTGGACAAATGGCAAAAAACGTACAGTAATGTTGTCAAAGTGTACATAGAAAGCTAGCTTACTATATTATTATAAAATGTATTGATTTTTAATGTTAAAAATCCCATTCAATCGCCTACTTACTGGAATATTTTTTTAATTAACCTTGACATTTATACCCACAAGTTCCTAATGAATTATCATTGGACGACATGTCTTCTCAAAAGTTGTTTAAATAAGTTAATGTACATTCATTTCATTTGTAACATGTACTTGAAACAGGGTCTTTCAAATATTTTTTTAAATATATTTGAAAGAGTCCCTGCTTGAAATCAGAATTCAATATTTTGTTATAATTTTACAGATGTTTGGATTGGTTTATCAGACAGGATCTCAGAAGGCAATTTTTATTGGGAAAATTCTGGAGACATCTTAACATATATACCATATGGCATTATGTACTATACAGAAAGCGCTAGTAAAGACTGTGTTTTTATGCACATTGAACACTGGGACGCGGGCTATTGTACAAATTACCGACCTATAGTATGCGAAATGCCAGAGCAGGTAATCATACATTGCACATGACACGTATTTGCTGTATCCTGGATTTTTGTTCTTGCGAAAATAGTTCAAATTTAACATGTATTTGCATTTCTAATGATATGCATCTATATGTGTAATTATAATAAGCATAACAGACGCTTTTCACATAGTAATTACCTCCCTTGGCCGCCATTCCATGATTATATGAAAAGCTCTGATAATTGTAAAATCTTTTACATGATGATGCTAAAATAATTATATTATAATTATTAAAAATCGGGAACTATATATTTCTTTTCAATAGGCTTCAGTTTTTAAGTGATTAAACACACATATTTTAAGTGTATTATACTGTATATGTTCTTCACAAAATGTCGGAAATTATCTCAGTATGTTGTTTTATTTCAGTAAAACGTGGAGACACAATGGGACCAAGTCAATGGATGACTACTTTTACATTTCATATACCTTTGTTTTCTTTATTTCGTTAAAATTAATATTTACAACACACTCTGTGTGAGCGGGCGCTTCGTGTTTACTATTATTTTCTAAATGTTGAGGAAATCGCTCCAAAAAAAAAAAAAAAAAGAAATCTATATTTGGCTTATTTCTGGAGTCAGAAAGGTAGCAAAGACAGTGTAATGTTTGTAAGTAATGTGCTGGATTTGAAAATGTATTGCTTTTCTTTTCTTTTCATGGGTTTAATTGTTTTGGTTTTTTTAGATGTTCATTTTTATCATCTAATTCATTACTACTGCTCTGTTTACAATTCTTTTCAACGGACCATATATAGTGGGACGCTTGAAAATGAACCAATAAATAACTTAAAAAAACCATTTCTGTACCTACAATCACAAGCAGTAGTCACGTGATATATAGTTTATTTGACTGATAAGAATTATAAATGTTTCAGAAGTTAACCTCTGAAATATATAGGTCCTGGATATAAAGCATTTCTACTGTTATAAGTGTCCTCAAAGTCAGTGTAGCAAAATGTCATAGAGAATAATTTTCATTTCTTGGCGTCAACGTGTAGAATTTGGGGCGAATCTAATGTTCAGGAGACGAGTAGAATTTAGGGCGAATCCAATGTTCAGGAGAAGAGTAGAATTTAGGCGAATCCAATGTTCAGGAGAAGAGTAGAATTAGGGCGAATCCAATGTTCAGGAGACGAGTAGAATTTAGGGCTAATCCAATGTTCAATTTGGGGCGAAGCCAATGTTCAGAAGACGAACAGTTTTATCTCAATGAAAAATAATATTGTTTAATTATCATATAAATTTTGTTATCATTATTTCATGTGGGAACATATAGCAAATAAATTTATGGGACAAAAATTGCGTTTGTTTTATTAACTGACTTTGTCATCATTATTCCACACCTTATTTGTCTCACAGACACTTGGGTTTGTGGAGCTCAAAACGCCTTTAAAATCCAAATAAAATGCATATTTTTCAATCCCAGCACATGTACTGATCATATATATCAAAAAAACTTAATATAAGGCGTTTTGAGCTCCACTAGTCGAACTAATTAGACTTGTCAAAAAGACACCGAGATAATTTTTGACGGGCGCTGTCTTTTTCCAACGGTTTGACAGTAATAAAAAAAGTCTGTTAAATGGGTCAAACCGTTCACGCCAAATTAATTAGGCTAGAGCTCCACATCCTAAGTGTCTGTGATTTAATATGGACTTCTTTAGAAAGGTCACAAACACAACTTCAATTGCGTTTATAATGGTTTTAGAGAATGTTAGAAGAAAATAGCGTTAAATGTGAAATAATATGCAATAAAAGTAGCAAAATATAAACAAAATAGTATTTTGACTTCCATACAAATGGATGAAAAGGAAGAATACAAAGAAACCACATCTCAACAAAGGATAAATATGAACAGTTTTTGTGCTCCTTTAAGCACTTAGTTGACCATGACCACTCTGCTAACCTTGACCATTTCTTGACCATTCAACAGACCATATCACTCATCACATTAACCTCTCAGCCGATCAATACCACTCTACAGACCTTAAGCACTCAGCAGACATAAACAATTTAAGACACATTGACCACTCATCAGACATTAAGCACTCAGCAGACATAAACAATTTAAGACACATTGACCACTCATCAGACATTATAAAGCACTCAGCAGACATAAACAATTTAAGACACATTGACCACTCATCAGACATTAAGCACACTGCCGACAATTACGACTCAACAGACAATTACCACTCAACAGACCATAACCACTGAACAGACCATAACCACTCAGCAGAACATAACCACTAACAGATTTAATCACTACTCAACAGCCCTTAATCACTAAAAAACCCTTTTAACCTTTAATTTCAGATATCATAAAAATTAAACAGCCCAAAACCCCCTAAAACAAAAATTTTAACCCTAAAAAAACTCAGCTGCCCTTTAAACCACTTTTCAGCCCAAAATAACCACTTCTAAACCCACTAAAGGGGGCCTCATATAAAGTAAAAAAGAATAAAAATTTTCAAAATTTTTAAAATTTATATCTGCCCATTTTTAAAACTCCCCACAGACAAAAGGTTTTTTTTTTGTTGGCCCCAATTAATCTTTTACGATGTTTTTTTAAAAGTAAATTTTTTACGTCCCTTTTTGAAGACAGTCTATCAAAAAATATAGGATTTATCAGTTGTTTTATCATGTCTGTTTTTTACTGGATATTAACACAATTTAGGTCATATCTCAGAGGTTGTGTAATATAACTTGAACTTGCCTTGAAACTAACCAGTTAACAAATTTTTTACATGGTAAATGAATTTTCCTGAATCATCAAGTTTGAAACAAAAAAATGAGCCGCGTCATTGACCAAACCAAAATAGTGCGTTTGCGACCAGCATGGATCCAGACCAGCCTGCGCATCCGCGCAGTCTCATCAGGATCCATGCTGTTCGCTGTCAGTTTCTCTACTTGCTATAGGGTTTGTAAGCGAACAGCTTGGATCCTGATCAGACTGCGCAGATGCGCAGGCTGGTCTGGATCCATGCTGCTCTCAAACCCATTATGTTGGTTTTGTCATGACGGGGCTCAAATTATTGACCATGTATGATTAGATTTACTATCCAAGATAATTTCAATTTGGAGAAATTATGCCTTGCAGGTGTATCTGATAAGAGTAGTGACACTAAATTACAAAACCAAGCTGTGGTGGTGGGGGTAATAAAATGAACTTCAACCTTGAAGGGTGACCATTAAAAGCAAGATTTCAGAAACCATTATAGGGGTATTACCGTAAAGGATTTATAGGATGGATACAGAGTTGTCTGATATTTTACCTTCTAGGGTGAATCTGAACCAAGCAAGTCACAACAGTGGTCTGTAAATCAAGTTTTTGAGGTGAATATTTGTGCAAAGTTTGTAGAAAATCCATCAAGGGGCATACATTTAGGATTTGTAGAGTAGACAAATTGGAAACAGGAATATGGACTAAATGACAGAGCAAAGGGATTCCATAATATAAAAAAACAACAAAAAAACATTTATATAGTAGAGGTATAACAATCAGTAAATTACAAATGTTTTAATCATGTTTTACTGACCAAAAAATATTAATTTATATCAGTTATTTTCTTTAGTTTTTGTCAAAGAGTTATTAAAAGAACAAAGAATGTGTTTGGTAAACAAAAACCATATAAGCAATGTATTTCACCATATAAGCAACATTTTCCCCCCACAAGTACAAGTATATATGGAATGATGGATATTTATCCAATAATGTAGTTAGACTGATAGACAGTTCAATAAGTATATGCCAGGGGGCATAAAAAGGCATTTTAATCGAGTAAAGTAAGGAAAACACAAGTGTGATAATTATGAGGATTCCCACCCCCATTTTCCCCAATCTTGGCATACAGGAAGTACATGTAACTTGCTGAGAAAACTTAGCTGTTACAAAAACACTAGTGCCTATGGGAATATAACTGAAATACTACCTGCATTTCAAATCATACCAACATAATACTGATAAAACACCTCAGCTTTATGTTCAGCACCAGTATGTCCTGGAAAGAACCACAAACATTTTTCACTTTTAAAGAAATTAACCTGCCTTAGTGGTCCGGACAAACATTAAAAATAGAAATAATTAAAGAACCATAAATCTGACAAAAATCATAGAACTGGAAAATGCCGATGATATGCACAACTAGACTTGATAGCTGATCATTCCTGTAAAGTTTGGATGAAACTGCACCAGTATTTTCGAGGTGTAGTCCAGACAAGTTTTTTTACTTTGTTAAGGCGATACAGTCTATAGTAATTCAGGTATAATGACTATTATTCAGTGACTTTATCACACAAACAGGAAGGCTGCCTCTATTATAAACTAGATTTTAAACTCTGAAAACAACAAAAATAAAACAGTAATTGTCAAAAACAATACTTTATTTCAGCCATTTACTGATTGTATAAAGAAAATTAACACACTTTAAAATATCACACTTGATGTAATCAGGAGTATTTTCTTGGGCCATCTGTGAGAATATCCCGGGAAACCAGCATTCGCATCACCTCATTTGTTCCTACAAAAAGTATAATAAACATTTGAGCCGCGTCACAACAAAACCAACATAGTGCGTTTGCGACAAGCATGGATCCAGACCAGCCTTCGCATCCACGCAGTCTGATCAGGATCCATGCTGTTTGCTATCAGCTTCTCTACTTGTTATAGGGTTTGTAAGCGAACAGCATGGATCCTGATCAGACTGCGGATGCGCAGGCTGGTCAGGATCCATGCTGGTCGCAAACCCATTATGTTGGTTTTGTCATGACGCGGCTCAATTTAGATATTTATACAGCCTATCTTCAGCCTATCTTCATAACTTGCAACTCTTTTACCTGTGGAATTTGTGTTTTGGATTTGACC
The DNA here is from genome assembly GCF_026571515.1 of Ruditapes philippinarum. NCBI lineage: Eukaryota > Metazoa > Mollusca > Bivalvia > Venerida > Veneridae > Ruditapes > Ruditapes philippinarum. Next base: position 167,922 of record NW_026865399.1, on the reverse strand, counting down.
AGCTTTGAATTTCAAACTTTAGATATTTCAATACCAAAATAAATGAGGGCTCCTAGAGAAATCACCTGAGATCCACTGCTAGAAAAGGTCATGATTCTTTGATGCAAAAATATGTGAATTAGTCATATAATTCCGGGCCTGGCCATTTCTTACCCCAGGGACATGATTCATTAAACTTTTGAATAAGTCAAATGGGCAATGCTACATGCCAAATCTCTAAGCCCCTAAGGATAAACAAATTTTGACCCTGACTGTAGGGGCCATGAAGATGAGTAATTTTAAGCTGATGATACATACAAAGAATCTGAGCTTTGGAACTGTATTTTTCCTTTTCATGAGAATGTTATTCAAGTATGTTCTTATATTTATGCTTTGTAAAAAAAGTGATCACTATAGCGCAAGGCCAGTTTTTTACCCCTGGGGCATAATTTATATCCGTTATATAAAGGTCCTCTACACAAATCTTATGCAAATCTACTTACAAGTATTTCACAGAAGATTTAAATGTTTGTTTCCAGACACAACCATCAATGCACTTATGTAAAAATTCATACGATGACTTTATAATAAAAAGTTTGACCTTGACCTTTAAGGTCGGAACCTGATTCATGCAGGGTACGCATCATCATTATGTCCAACACATTTATGCATAATAATTTTCAAATCCATCTAGGAATGATAGAATTGTTGACAGGACACCAACATAAGTGTACTTATACCAAAATTCAGATTATGAATGAATTTTTTAAATACATGTGTGACCTTGACCTTTGAGCATGGGACCTGATGCGGGACACACTGTTATTATATCCCACACATTTATGCATTTATTAAATAAGATTGGAAATATAATAAGATGGGAAATATATGTGGTGCCATGGTTAGAAAAAAATGCTAACTGTTGAAACGGCAACGTAATACCCGTGTTAAACGTTTAACCGACAAATACTAATAAAACCCTTAGATTTTCAACATATCAACTTTGTTTCTTTATTACAAGATATGCCATTTTGTTCATATTTTGTTGTGCAATACATATCTGAATATGGAATAACTATTTTCCACTAGCGTCAAACTGTATTCAATCAGATCGGAAAAAATACATTGTTGAGTACAACTAAAATACAAACAATTGTCATATCTTGTCATAAAAAAATGCTAAGGTAATTTTTGAATCGATTTAACTTTTCCGTCCTTTAGTCAAATGCGAACCTTGGTTACTGGTTATTGAATTTTCTAACCGGTTTATAGCTAAAAACCGACCGTACCCATTTAAACGGATAAACATGAAACCCCTAAATTTAATAAAAAACAAAGATGAGGAATAGAATGAGAAGATGAAGTATATAATAAGACACAGAATAGAATAAGATGAGGCAAAATATAAGAAAAAAGTGAGCAACAGCATATATTTAGGAAAATACATTTGCTGTTAATATATATTGAGGAATAGAACAAGTTGACAAAGATAAAGTAGGTGATTCCGAGTCAGCTTCTTTGACTAACCTCAGTCAGTCACCGAGGCAAAAACAAAGTTAAAGCAGCACGCCTCCAGATTCATTCTAATTTTCAAATGTATTTGAATGTGTTATATTGTGAAGTAACGAAAAGGAAGCAATTTACACATTATCATTGGCACTTTCAAACCTCCCAAATTATCAAAAAGTTGTCAGAATATGCATAAATAGCCTTTACTGTGTTAGTAACGCAGTAGAAATATAGTTGTAAATACTGAAATATCAGTCATTAATCGCACATAATATGTAAAATATTACTTGAATCTTGAAACTTTTTACTTTTCCTTACATCTTAGTACATTTTTCTCAAGTTTGAATTTATTGAAATATTTTATCTCATCTGATCTGGAGGCATGTAGCTTTAAAACATCCATATACTAAACAACCTACCTTCTAGGATCTGATGTACCCTACAATCTCTCATATATTGTTGTACAGCATAATCCTTTAAATAGCCATAACCACCATGTATTTGTATTGCCTGGTTACATATCTGTAAAAACAACATAAGATACATATGTATAAATGTTAAACAAAAAACAGGACAGTACATCCAATATATATATATATATATATATATATAATATATATATAATATATATATTATATAATATATATATATATATATATATAAAATGAAACAAACAAACAAACAAAAGAAAATAAGATCATACAACAAGAGCTGTCCGTAAGACCTCGCGCGCAACTTGCCTGGATGATGATGGTCACTTACATGCATTTTAAATTTTTGAAGTCACCTTAAAGATTTTAGGAAACGTTTAAAATCTTAGTACATTTTTCTTAAGTTTGATTTTCTTGAAATGTTTTTGACTCATTTGGAGGCATGCAGCTTTAAAGTATCCATGTATTGAAGACCATTAATACCTAATGCAGTTAGCAACTAAAATGTAAACAATTTCATTTGTAGAGAAGTATTTTATCGTCTCTGATTAAAGGGAGACTATCCAAAAAAAAATTAAGAAATAATGGTGGATTTTCAAATGTGTATTGTTAATTGTTACAGAGTCAATATCCCACAAGAACATCAAGAACATAATGTTTCGGCATCAATGACCCTTAAGTACCAGAATATGACACCACTGCAGAGAACTGGAATGTCACAACAATAACAACAACAAAAACCCACCGGTTTGTGTAAGTCAATCTAATAATAAATAAAAGCTGTACATGAAAATTGCAGCAAGGTTTTATCAATATGGTTTGACACTTGTAACTGCCACACATGCTTCCTCCTACTGATATTATCCAAACTTCAAACATGGTATCAAATGACTTCTTTGTTACAAATAAGTTTGGAATAAAACTTATACCCAAAAATTGTTACCACTATACCAAAGCAGCCTTCAACTTTTCTTTAGGTTAAATATGTTACTTTATGATCAATCAACAGTTTTGAAGAAGGCTTAACAGTGATATGGTGCACTTATTAAACAACCTCTTGTGTTAATATTTTACCTATTATATTTGTATCTTTACGGAAGTGTGTGGTTCTACTCAGGTTCCCTTTGTGCCTAAAAAATTTTCCCTAATGGCCCCCAGGCCCCTTTTGCAGCCCGTAAAGCGGAATTACATTGCCCCTTTGTGTTGGGGTTTACATAAAAAACCCTTCAAACCATACTGGTATGTATCTAATGTATTGTAATAAAGAATATCAAAGGGCCAAAGTAAAGGAAGCTTAAAATGTAGGAAGAGGTGATTAAGTAACAAGGTAATTGATCCTTACAGTAAAACATGCCTTATATGGGAAATATTTTGACATGGCACAAAAATCCAGTTTAATCTAAACACTCATCTGAAGTGAAATAATTTTCCCCTTATTCATTTAAAAAAACATCTGCAGTGAATATAGTAAACCATGGAAAAAGAGCCTTAAGAAAACGTTTTTATCAATGCATTTTCCAGTAGCAAAATATCTTTGCCATTGAAAATAGTTTGCCATCGGGCAAAAAGTCACTTACATTAAAACATTCATCTGTAGCGAAGTATTTTGCCATGGAACAAAGAGCAACTTTCTCCGGCCAGTCTTCTTCTAACGCTTTAGTTGCCTGTCTAACCATGTTCCGTGATACTACAAGCTTTGTTGCCATTTCTGCCAGCAGAAATTGCAAATACTGAAATAGTAATACATGTTTGAGCCATTCAGAAGCAATTAAGTAATGTACCTTGCAAATGATATTAATACTGTAACACAAAATGTAACAAAAACATAACCTATTATCAGTTAGTATAGTTAAATCATATTCAATTTTATCATTTACAGTTTGAATATTTGAAACAAAAAAATATTTTCTTTTGTATGAACAACATGAGTTTGCAAATGACAAATCTGTCTCAAGTATGTTACCCTTAACTTGCTGAACTTGTTCAGCTTCCATTTTTCGGACAGTCCATTAAAATACTATTCATGATATCAAGATGGAAGCAGGTTTGTAAAGAGTCTACTCAGACAACATGAATATGCAGGCTGGCCTGGCTCTATAATCATAGCAAATGTTTATCACTTTGGGTTTCAGCAGATGAAGGGTTAATAAATATAAAAAAAATCATAACAATCTGACCTGGAAAATCAAGGTCACTTTAGGGGGGTCAAGGTCATATTTGAATAAATTAATATATATTTGATGTCTTGTTTCCCAGTATGAAGACACTTATTTTTAAAATGAAGATGTAACATGTTCAACCCATAGGTAAAAGTTAACTCAATCTTACCTGAAAGTTTTCTAAGGTTTGTCCAAATTGTTTTCTAACTTTAAGATAATCCCTACTTAATTCTACACAGGCTTGTGCTGCCCCTAATGAACATGATGCTGAAAAATACAACCATATTATACATATTATTACACGATTATTTATTGATGACATAAATGTATTTACATGTGATAATTTGAATCTATATTCACCATGTACAGTCCATTACACAGGAATGTGAAAATAAGGCAGCACACAACACTAAATGTAGCCACAGTGGACGATTTCTTTGAAAGTGTAAATATTCTCGACATAAATGACTGTTTGAGTTCAAAATGCATTTTCAGCATCAGATTTGGTTTTGTAACATCTAATATAAACTCTGGCAAAATAGGGCTAGTAATAAACTGTTCAGGCAGATAGTGTCAAGAACACTGTTTTACTGCATACAGTGCATTTCAACTGCAGGCTCGGAAGTATCAAGACATTTTTCAAGGGGGTCCATACTTCCATCTGTAGCAAAAAATCTACAAGGCCAAGCATCTGTTTCTTTGTGATATTTTGCATGTTTAGGGAGTTGCCAAGATTTTTTAAGCTTTTACTATATGCATATAGGGAAAGTCAATGACCCCCTTGGGTGGGGCCAGTTTTGACCCCAAGTCTTTTATTTGAACAAATTTGATAGACACTCACTAGAAGATGTTTCATGCCAAATATCTAAGCTCTACCTCTTTGGGTTTTTTAAAAGAAGATATTTTAAGTTTTTCTATCGGTTGCCATGGCAACCAGAGTTCTGCATGGAATTATATTCTTTGAACAATTTTTAAAGGTGACCACCAAAGGAACATTCCTGTGAAGTTTGAATGAAATTGGCTTAGTGGTTTATGAGGAGATGTCATTTAAAGTAAAAGTTTACGGACGGACGACAGACAGACGCCGGACGAAAAGCGATCACAAAAGCTCACCCTGTCACTTTGTGACAGGTGAGCTAATAAAGAAGTAACAGTAAAAAATTGTATTTTTTAACGAAAATTCGAAGTTCAAGGGGAGATAAATCTGACAATATTGGTGCTAGAGTTATGAACCTTGTCACATATGATATGGTTGATGATAAGGAACAGATATTTGATGTTTTGAAGTCGATGCCTTAAGGCCTTAAGAAATGAAAAAGTTATAGTGAAAAATATTTTACTGCACCAAAACTTTAATCTGAAATCTGGATGCAGACGCCGAAGTGGTCGCCGACGCCGGGGCGAGTAAGACAGCTCTCCATATACCTCGTATAGTCAAGCTAAAAATTAACCATGTGTGACACCAACATCTGGGGAAGTTCAATAGCTCTTCCTATTCTCTGTATAGTCATGCAATAAAAAATGTGTTTTAAGTGATAATGAGAATCCTTACCTATATTAATTCTGCCGCCATTTAGACCTCTCATTGCTATTTTAAACCCGTCACCTGGCTGCCCTATAACATTTGTTGTAGGTACTCGACAATCTTCAAATATCACTGCCCTTGTTGGCTGAGAATTCCAACCTACCTAAAATCATTATCATTAAATTTTATCATTTCATAATTACTTTTTTCACCTTTAAAGCAAGGTGTTTTAAAACTCTAATTAGTTTATTGTCTTTTAAAATAAAACATAAATAATATGCTCTTTAAACACTAGAATGTCGCAACAATATTTACTCCTGCATATATCAGACTGGATTTACTAATGTTTGAAGTGATGCTGTAACATGTCATATTACATCACAAAGTTACTAGACTGGACATTCCTCTCTGTAGCAAGTGAAAGAACTTAGTATATTACAATAGTATCTATAAGAACTATGATCTTTTTTTTTTCCAAAAAAATGTCAAACACCTATTTTTTGGGAACCTAGACATGATCATCATGCCAGAAGACTGCTACCTGGGTGTTTGTTTGTTCGTTTGATAGGGTTTAACTTCACACCGACACAGTATAGGTCATATGGCGATGTTCCAGCTTTTATGGTAGAGGAAGACCTCAGATGCCCTTCTGTGAATTATTTCAGGCACAAACAGGTATTTCCTGGGTGTCATAACCAGTAATTGCAATAGTGTGGAATGTTTATCTCAAGATAGAATATACCACAGGTAGAACTTGTACCAACAATCTCCAGATTTAAAGTTTAATACCCAAACAACTTTTTTTCCTTCTAATGATCATTTACAACAATACTAATTCATTTTTTTTGCTGAACAATATTAAATCAACCTTTCTCTCTTTCTTGCCAAAATCTAGACCGTGTGTGCCCTTCTCCACTAGAAGACAGGAAATACCTTTGGGACCTTTCTCTCCTGTTCTACACATGACTACATATACATCCGTTTCTCCACCTCCACTGATGAACATCTATAAAATAACATTCATTCTATCAAGTTATAGGTTTTCCTACCTTTAAAATAAATCATTTACAATAAATACAAGGTGTATACAGGAATAATCATATTTCTTTTTAGAAAATAGACCATCTTTAAATTTATATTAATGCCAGAAAACTTCTGTTATCATTTAAGATGTTTGACTTGCATTACATCGTATTTATTTTAAATTTTTATAACATATATTTTTGCATTATCTCACAAATTTTCTGAGAGACCGTGAAAAGTTTGTTAAAAAGTACAACAATACATTGAAAATCAGAAATTTTTTTTCATAAAAGTTACAGCTGTTGAAGACACTTTTCATTTAATACAAATAATACTGAATTTGCTTGCTGTCTATTAATAATCTAAAATATTTCAAGAACAAAATGTTCAAAACAAGCAACCACTAGTACATAATTTGTTTGTTTTTCTGAGGTTTTCTTTACGCCAATTTTTAACACATTTTTGGTCATATCTTCGCGGTCTATCAACCTCACGACATTTCCTGGATAACTTACAAAATAATTACAAATTTCTCCGCATGTGACTGACTAATATCCCACTTGATTTCTGAATCAGTGGTGATAGAAAAATGAGCCTTGTCACGACAAAACCAACGTAATGCGTTTGCGACCAGCATGGATCCAGACCAGCCTGCGCATCCGGGCAGTCTGATCAGGATCCATGCTGTTCGCTTACAAACCCTATTACAAGTAGAGAAACTAGCAAACAGCATGGATGCTGATCAGACTGCGCAGGCTGGTCTGGATCCATGCTGGTCGCAAACGCATTACGTTGGTTTTGTCGTGACAAGGCTCAAATGTCAACTAGACTCAGTGTCTGAAATCATATCGTCACGCATAAATTACGTCATGTCCGAGAATCAAACCATTGACCTTGGATGACTTATCCTATGCTCTCACAATTGAGCTCAGGGGGCGGACCACTTGTACTCTGTTCCTACTGGCAGATGTGCAGGTAGAAGTGACTTTATTGGTGACATAGCTCTGCAATCATCATCACCAGCATACAAACTGTTGAGAATTTAGAAACAATAAAGTGTCCCCCACCTTTGATCCATTCAGTATGTAATGATCTCCTTCTCTTCTAGCAGACAAAGATAAATTGGCAGCATCACTTCCAAAATCTGCACAAACATAACATATACACTTTCAAGTGTGCTAAAATAATGCATATATACTTTCAAGTGAACTAAAATAATACATATATACTTTCAAGTGTGTTAAGAATAATACATATATACTTTCAAGTGAACTAAAATAATACATTATACTTTCAAGTGAACTAAAACTAGAACTATCACTAAATGTGATTAATACCCCCGCAAGACAGCTTCGGAAATGAGGATGTTACTAGTAACAGAATACCTTGTAAAACAATTGAAATACAGTTATATGGTTGTGGGCAATTAAAGATAGTTGTGGTTCTTGTATGTTGCATTTCCTTTCAATGTGGTTGGCCATTGATGAAGTTTTATTGAATTACTCTGAAATAAGTCCAGAAAGACAAGGAAAGGGAACAAAGGGCAATAACTCTATAAATACTGAAGATGGAGTTATGGTTACTGTACACTGCACTTTCTCTCATTGCAGTTGACCATTGTATGAAGTTGTATTGAATTCCAACTACAAGTTTTCAAGTTATGCACAGGAAAAAAAATAAAGGGCAATAACTGTATTTAGTCCAATTAGAATTATGGTTCTCGTGCACTGCACTTCATCTCACTGTCCTTGACCATTGTATAAAGTTTCATTGAATTCCAATCATTAATTTTCAAGTTATGCACTGGACAATATAAAGTAACAAAGGGCAAAAACTTTTAAATGAGTCCAGAAAGAGTTATGATTTCTGTACACTGTGCTTCCTCTCAATATACTTGACCATTGTATGAAATAGTATTGAATTCCAACTAGTAGTTTTCAAGTTATGCTCTGGATAGGAAAAAAGCAATGGAAAAGTATCAAAGGGCAGTAACTCTGTAATTAGTCAAGATAGAGTTATGGTTCTTGTGCACTGCACTTCCTCTCAATGTGCTTGACCATTGTATGAAATTATATTGAATTCTTCAAGTTATGTTCCGGACAAAAGAAAGCAATGAAAAAGTAACAAAGGGCAATAACTCTATAATTACTCTGGCCAGAGTTATAGTTTTTGTGCACTGCACTTACTCTTATTGTGCTTGATCATTGTATGAAGCTTTTTTGAACTCCAATCAGTAGTTTTCAGTTATGCTCTGGACAAGGAAAAGTATCAAAGGGCAATAACTTTGTAATTTGTCAAAATGGTGTTATGGTTCTTGTGCACTGCACTTCCTCTTACAGTGCTTGACCATTGTATGATGTTATATTGAATTCCAACCTAGGTCTTCAAGTTATGGTCCGGACAAAAGAAAGCAATGGAAAAGTAACAAAGGGCAATAACTCTGTAATTACTTATAGAGTTATGGTTCTTGTGCACTGCACTTCCCCTTATTGTGCTTGACAATTGTATGAAGTTGTTTTGAATTCCAACCAGTAGTTTTCAAGTTATGCTCTGGACTAGGAAAAGTATCAAAGGGCAGTAACTCTGTAATTAGTCAAGATAGAGTTATGGTTCTTGTGCACTGCACTTCCTCTCAATGTGCTTGACCATTGTATGAAATTATATTGAATTCTTCAAGTTATGTTCCGGACAAAAGAAAGCAATGAAAAAGTAACAAAGGGCAATAACTCTGTAATTACTTTAGATAGAGTTATGGTTCTTGTGCACTGCACTTCCCCTTATTGTGCTTGACAATTGTATGAAGTTGTTTTGAATTCCAACCAGTAGTTTTCAAGTTATGCTCCGGACAAGGAAAAGTAACAAAGGGCAATAACTCTCTATTAGACAAGATGGAGTTATGGTTCTTGTGCACTGCACTTCCTCTCAATGTGCTTGACCATTGTATGAAGTTATATTGACTTCAAACCATTAGTTTTCAAGTTATGCTCCGGACAAGGAAAATGCAACGGACCGCTGGACCGACCAACCGACCACCGGGTGACTCCTATATACCCGCCAAACTTCGTTTTTGGGGGTATAATAATACATTATACTTTCAAGTGAACTAAAATAATACATATATACTTTCAAGTGAACTAATAATGCATGTAGTACATATATACTTTCAAGTGAACTAAAATAATACATATATATACTTTCAAGTGTGCTAGAAATAGTACATTTATACTTTCAAGTGAACTAAAAATAATGCATATAAACTTTCAAGTGAACAAAAATAGTACATTTATACTTTCAAGTGAACTAAAATAATACATACGAGGTATGTTCAAAAAGTTCGTGGACTTTTGCTGTCATTTTTTACTTGGTTCATAAAAACACTCTTAGTGGATATGAATCGTAAGCGTGTCTTTATTTCTATAAGTAAGATTTACTTTTATTGTAAACTTATATTTCCTTTACGAGTTATGTGCACTTTAATAACCATGGCAACGCAACATCGGCGCACGCCAAAATGTTCGTATATTGTTAAAATATAAACAAATGTTGAAACAAACTGAATGATTGTTTTATGAAGTAAAGTACCAGTAATCATCAACTAATATTTAAATGACATAAATCTGAAATTTGACGTCGTTTGGACGTTGAATAGCTGAACAACCAGGTTTTGAGTAGCAGTAGACAGACGGGTTAGTTGGGAAGTATAAAGCCCGTTTAAAAACTAGAAATTCGCTCTTTCGGAATTTTTTACCAATAAATGTAGGATACTCCTTCATATTTTTATTATGTGATTAAATTAACAAAAAACAATGATTTGGCGAGCAAGTCTATTGGTTTCAGGTCGCGCAAGTATTTGCAAATACGGCAAATACATGCTTACAGACAGAAAGGGCGACGGAGATTTTTTAGCGGCAAACTGTTGGGACGTTTGTAACGTCAATTGCAAAAGATCTACAGAAGTCCAGACAGTATGAAAGGTTTGCGAGATGTCCAACATTTTTTAATTTCTGCATCGGGTCTATGGATTCAATTCTGACAAAACAATTTAATTTAATTAAAATAATATTTTATTTCATTCATCAGGATATATGCGTATCTACAATAAATAATTTTTATTTGTATTACGTGTGTTTACCCTGGTCTGTTTTATAATTAATGCTAGCCGGTGTTTGGTAGATTTACCGCATAGAATAATTGTCAGTTGGTAAAATATTTTTCTTTATCATTGATAATTATATTGTTTAAAGATCGGACGAGGGTGGTTTGAAGTTGATACTATAAATCAACAATTGATTTAACTTAATAACACTGTCCGTTAAGTGTCGAAATTACTCAAAAATCCCGATAAAGAGCGGAAAGTATGCGGCACTCGGACCTTTATACGGAGAATGGAGCAAAAAGATTACCACTTTATAACTTGGGTCATCATCACAACCAGAAAAATGGTTCTGGTATATGATCCGCAGTTATTGAACACTAAAAAGAGTACTTTCAGAAACAATGACGCTGGTAAAATGTTTCATTTATATTGCGACGTCACGAACGTCATTTTGTTTCATCATCAGCGTGCGCCGGATTGTGCACCCCTTGTGATTTGTAACTGTCAAAGAATTGTTATCTGTAAACATATTGTATTGATTTTTTCACTGTTTATTAAGGACATATTTTCATATATGTCTCTTGTAAAATCATATACGCAAATTAAAAGATGTGAACAGTACAGCCGCAGTCCACGAACTTTTTGAACAGCCCTCGTATATACTTTCAAGTGTGCTAAAAATAATACATATATACTTTCAAGTGTGCTAAAAATAAAACATATACTTTCAAGTGTGCTAAAAATAAAACATATATACCTTCAAGTGAACTAAAAATAATACAAATATTCTCTCAAGTGAGCTAAAAATCATATATAGACTAATACTTATTTTTAGATAACCAATCACTTATAACAACTGATTTGACAATGTCCTGCTCATGAAAATTACATGTTTATATGAGTTAATCCATTCACAGAAATTTTGTAAAAAAAAAAAGCCCTCAGGTGCCCTGACATGCAGGATTCAGACACATTTAGAAATATCTGTTTTTAACCTTCCATATGTTACCTGGACAGCTTTCTCATTAGAAAAATCTAAAACCTTCATAACATTCAAACCAAAAGCAGTGAGGGGCATGTTATTCAAAAGGCAATTATTCTGTCAAAATCTATGTCAGAGTTACATGCCTTGGTAACAAAGTCATCAAAAACACATACATGTAATTATAATAACTTAATTTTATGTTACATGCAAAACTTTAACCAAGAACTTTTTAAGCTCTCAAAGGCCATATTTCCCTCACATCCATGTCAGAGTAATGGTCCTAGGATAGTAACCTCCAATTATTATCCTGAAGACATATATTAAGTATACCTTAAATAGTTTTGGTGATTAATATTGCATACCAAAAATTTAGCAAGGAAACTTTCAAGCTCACAAAGGGCCTGTTATTCTGTCAAAATTGATGCTAGAGTAATAGATACAAGAAGTTACACTAAAACCTTACTCTGATACCCCATTGAGTAGTATAGCCCTACAATTCTTCAAACTATCAAGCTAAAACAATGCTTGTGTAATGTATGGTGTAACTGAATATCAGTTTAAATCAAGCACTAGGGTGTCAAGAAAATACATTGTCAAAATGAAAAAGAAGAAATAACATCAGCTCCTTTGCACTTTTCTTCTTCTCTTTCCTTCACTATAAATACTCCTACAGTTTATTTGGTTGGGGTGAACTGCTTTGTTATATAGAGTGTCTGTTTGTTTTTACAATCATTTCAAATACCGAAACATTTATGTTAAATTATATGCAATCTCATTAAAATCATATCCAAACTGTCGCTCCACTATCCTTTGCTTCGTAGCAAAGAGTTACAGAGCGAAAATGATGATCTTATTTTAATGAGATTGCATTGTATGTTACTATAAATACATACATGCCATAATTTTTAGACTCATTTCCGGGACACTTTTCATTTGGAGGTGGGGCACTGATCAGCAAACGTATTTTTTTTAAAATTTACATAGTGGCATACAACCTATATTACCGGTATTTACAATTTGCAAATTAATGACACCATAAACAAAAGACAGAATGTTAATAATTATTAAAAGTTTTTCTATCTTTTTTTAAGTATTTAGGCATCGTTAATTCAATCAGTCACAGAATATAATAAAGCTATGTTAAGTAATGACAATTAGCCATGTCATTTACCTGAAACATTCGCTGAATCTTGTAGAGTTCATCACCTCATATTTAGCGGTAATTTTCAAGGTGTTTGACCATTAATAACTGCCGCCAGGCGGATTAAATTTATTCTGGCCAGTTGTTAATTACAGTGTATGACACCTTCGCTCAGGAAGCCACAGGGAGTAAACAATTAATCTTTTAATTGATCAAAATTATTGCCGATAATTGTTTGTTGGAAGGGGCACGTAGATATACCAATCAAAGGATTAGTGTCATCATTGCAATGCTGTTAGGGGATAATCGTTCGTTATTAGCGTTCTAGACTAGTTTATTAAAACTTGACAATAAAATTATATAAAAATGTAAAATTTCTTGCTTCAAAGTAGATTATTTTAGATTTTTTTTTAACCGGGAAATAAATCATCTTCGTGACACCTCCGGGACAGACACCTTATTTCCGGGACTGTCCCGGACATCCGGGAAGTTATGGCATGTATGATAAATAGCTTACTTGGTTCAGTTAGACAATATGAGGCTAAAGCTTCCATGGTAGCCAGTTTAGGTATCCATTCACTTTTCTGAGTATCATTACCAAATTCGTCTATCATCCATGCACACATACTGAAATAAACATCCCATAAGAATGATAAAAGGTGTAACTGACAGATAATCTGATACAGTACAATTTTCAAACAAGAACTGCCCGTAAAACAGCCCAAACTAAACTATTCTGAGTGCTCAATAGTAAGAAAAGGGGCATAACTCGAGTAATTGGACCTTTGTGCATCATGTTAGATGACCATAAAGAACAAGTGTTTGAAATTTTAACCCATTCCTTTAAGAAATTTTGCCAACTTGCTCCCAAAAACTTAACCAAAGTATGATGAAATAATGCCAATAACTCTGTTTTGTACTGGTTTCATATCAGGAAATACTTACATCTTACATGTACTTTATCACTGGCAACTGCTCCCTGCCTTTATTTTCACACAGATTAATTAGACATATTCAAAGGCTTCAGTCTGTGAGAAGGTAACAATAAGTTAAATTGGGGAGCGGTGGTCCATTGGTTAAGGTGTCTGCCTCTCAACCCAGGGATCATGGGTTCAAGCACTAATTGGGTCACAATCATGCTTCTTCATATGACACCAGTACTGGTTGATTCCAGGAAGCAGACTCAAAAGTGATTTATATAAGTTTCAAGAACTTTCTTCACAATCAAGTTAAATAAATATGTTTAAACCAATACTTGTGAATACTGATGTAGGCAGTGGTGCTAACACAACCCTGAGATAAAGCTTCAAAAATGAGCGAAGCATCTGTCCGACCCAGTCCAGTCCCACCGAACTCTTCACTACAATAAATAGCACCAAATCCAATACTGCCTGCCTTCTTCATTACATCCACTGGAAAGGTTTCCTGTAAAAACAAAACAAGGATCCATCACATCTTATGTGAAATATGACATCATTTAGATAGGTAATTTACATATTTAAATAAACTTAATTGGTATGTTAGAAAACAAGATGTATTCACATACCCCAATACCATATACATCCATTTTGAAAATCTGAACTTGACAACCAAGGTCATCTCAAAATGTCAAGATAAAAATAGATTCAGCTACTGCCTGCAGGCTAAGGGTTAATAAAGTAAAACATTTTGAAATTTGCATTTTCTTATTAATAATGGAGCAATGACTGTTTATTTTTATCTGCTTCAATGACCGGTATTTTATTATGTCTTTAAACTGACATCTAAGATATCTTAAATGGTCTACAGCAATTTCTTATTCATTTTAACATCATATGGAATTCAATGTCATTTACTTACATGTATTTATTACAATTGGCATTTCATACATTAATATCAGTAAAATGAAATGAAACAAGAATTTGAACAAGGATTTTTTTCACCTCTATAATATGAAAATGCAGGTGCCCCTCTTTTTTTATAAGAAACAAATTTGTGCACCTTCACAATGAACTGAATGCTTTTTTATCAACAAATTGAAATAAAGTATATACACGAGCTGACATGGCATAGAACTATAAAGGCCTACTACTACATTTATTTGATTTTATTTAGCAATACTGTATGTAAACAACAAAGTTAATTATTATTATATATACAGACAATTAAAACATGGACAGGTGTTTTCATACATACTAATTACTGTGTACATGTACAACATTTAAAGTGACATGATGCCCATCTAAAGGTGAGAGTGAGTGAACATGTGAGAGTCCAAAATCCAAATAGATTTTCATTTTGCCATAAATCCTTCTGATTTAATAATTAACTTCGCATAAACACTAAATAACCCCCGTATCCAAACGAAATTTCTGTAAATATCATTTAGAATTTACCTGTAACGTTCAGTTTATAAAAAGAGTGGGGCAGTCTTTTTATATTTTAGGCAGATTTTAAATTTTACCCTAAACATTTTCCAATATAAACTATTTGTCAAACACCATTTAAATTGTCAATCTTTTGAAATGTTAAGTCAATTTAGCTCATCTTGACTATGAAAATATGAGCATAATGTCACTTTAATAAACTATAGATTATAACATACAGGAATGTATATTCCATATAATTAACTAAATATTACAGCTCAAAACTAAACAAGAATTCTTCATTACTAGACACTATTGTATTAGCTATCTACAATAGTGCTGGGGCGAGTATCCGAGTACTCGGATAATCACCAATCAAAATGAAAAATCAAGTACAAATATTCGTCAGTCCAGGGATCGTGGATTGCAATCTTATTTGTTTATCATACATTCGCTGTTTCTTACACTTTAAATGTAAAAAAAATCAATTTGTGTATAATTATGCGACGTTTACCTAAATACAATTTGCTCATTAAAGACAGGAATTAAACAAACATGTACCATGATGCTGAGCTGGGAAGTCATTTGTTTCGAAAAAGAAATCACTATCTTTATTGAGCGCTTGTTTTTAAAAGTAAATAAATAAATAATTTTAGTCGCTTGTATAGATCTATAATTAAGTGACATGTTTTCAGAACTAATGTTCATGTTTTTATGGGTGTCTTGATAACAATAGATTCGTGGTTCGATTTGTATATCACAAGTGCTGAATTGTGAATCAGATCGGATTGTCACTTATCCGACGATCCACACCCCTAATCTACAATCAACAGAGTTCATCGACAATTACATGTACAAGTATATGTTAATATTATTACTCAGTTAACAAAATAGTTAAGTAGGTTTTTATATGCCTT
Organism: Ruditapes philippinarum; assembly: GCF_026571515.1. NCBI lineage: Eukaryota > Metazoa > Mollusca > Bivalvia > Venerida > Veneridae > Ruditapes > Ruditapes philippinarum. The sequence goes on along the minus strand of NW_026865399.1, from coordinate 151,812 downwards.
GAGCTGACTTTATTGTTATATTCTGTATTTCAAACAAGCTTATCCCTACATACAAACATTAAAAATAGCCTTGGTAACATGCATGATGTTTGTCTTTGACAAAAGTATTCCAGCATCAGCATCATAGCATGAATTTATCATAAATTGTTAAAATTTTTTGATATAAGCGAATTTAAAAACCAAATGGATGAAACGATTACTGCAGATAAAATTGCTACAAAGAACAAAGTGGAAAATTAGGAACTCATTCAAAATCTTAATAAAAATAATGTTTTATGTACAAGTTTGAATGTTATTAAAGATCCCATAGTTTGATCTTCTCTCATTAAAATTTAGAATAAGCGCTCAATAATTAGAAACAGAAACCAGACGGTATTGAAATATACCAGCTGATGATAGATTTTGCAAATGCTGCACATTACATGATATTGAAACCGAAGAAAACTAAATGTTGAGATGTCATAATGGTAAATGGTTTGTATCCCAGAATAAGATGGACAAAAACCCACATTTGTCAAATCTGTGTCTTTATGAGTTTAAAGCGGCCTTCAGCTTTCAGAAATAGAGGGGTTTCCTTATTGTTTACATATGGCAAGTTTCATTTCCCACCTTAATTCTTAATGAAACAATTTATCTAAAAATAACAAATTTAACCTTTAGAAAAGCTCACTTTAACCTGTTACTGCAATATGGTGACATTATATTGACCTAGAGTTAAAAATTAAGTCTGTAGCAGGATAATTTAACTTCTAATTGGATATTTGTTGTTTTTTTTTCAATCATTAATTTTAATGATAAGTTATTTCTAAAATTTAAGTCATTACATTAAAGTCATGATCATGTGACTTCTTTAAAATATTTATAGTCAATATATAAACTTCTCTTCTGTTTATCTGATTTCTTTCAAACACATAATAAATCGTACCTCTTGATCCCATTTTGCCATATTTGGTTGTAACTCATTTCTGGCAAAGTCTGTAGCAAGACCCTGTATCTGCTTCTGCTCTTCATTTAAGCCAAGTGATGCTGAAATTTGTATACAGTCTTAAAATTATGTTTGTTTTCATGCATGCATACATAGTTATATTGAATTTAAGGATAAACTCAAAACTAATTTTATCTGAAAGATATACAGTTGATTTCACACTAAACTTCCCACCCTTGTGCACTTCTAGTGCACTAGAGCTGAACTAGAAGTGCACACCGTGTGCACTTCTATTGCACTAGACCATATGACCAGGCTGGCCAGGGAAGGTGACACCTAAATGGTTTATTGGATAATTGTATATCAAGTGACAGGGACATCTATTGTTAAGCTGCTGTAAGAAAAAAAAACTTTGGGAATATATGGCCTATTCATGAAAATTATTCTTGGCCTGGGATTCATCAGGCGTTGGCACTGTGACAGGCTAGATAGTCATATGATATTGATAAATGACCATAAACTTTGTATAATCAAAAATACAAAAAAAAAACATAATGGTTTAAATGCATATTAGATATTAATGTCTCTAAAGCGGAAATTTGTATATTTATCCATTTATCCACATTTGTTGCCACTCTGCATAAAAATATATAACTTAAGAGGCAATTCCTCATGTTCAATATTGAAAAAAAATATTAATTCATTGATATTAAAACAATCCATACACTCTGATATTATGTTTTTCCGCCATGAAATGCTTGCATACTAGTTTTACAGATATAAATAATTAAATTTTTTCCATGACATCATGGAGCTAAATATAAGTTTATATATCTGTGCATGAAATAAATAAAATTGATAACTTTATTTAAGATTTCTATATTGAAAATTTAATGTATAGAATGCTTTTATACAAGAGGACAGACTCTCAAGTCATGCTGTGTATTGGTATTTTTCTGAGAGCGACTGTTTTCATTGAGTCCCGTTTTCTTATACTGCTGGTCTCCTGCTGATAAGGGGTCTCAGGGTTAATAACAAAAATGCAGATGTATACAATATTTATTTAAAATTTCCTGTTATTTTTTTCCAAAATACATGTAAGACATCTAAAATAAATGACTATTATTTTTGTATAATCAAATGTAAAGAAATAATTATCAGAATGGCATAAACGCATGTTAGATTTTATTGTCATTAATGTCTTTGAAGTGGAATTTTCTAATCTTATTATAAAAAACTGGTTTAAAATCAATATCAGTGGAAAGACATCATATCAATATTTATCCACATTTCTTGCAATTCTGTATTAAAATCATCTTTTAGTTTCTGAAGTGGGAAATGATATTTTTTTTATTATAGATTTGACAAATTTACCTTGTCAGTTTTAACACATTTAGAAGATAATATATATTTTAAAGAAAATATTTAAATAAATGATTATAAAACTTTTGCAACTTCCGTTTCACTTTAATGCAGATCTGTACCTCTATCACTCTACACAAGGTCTGATCGGGGCGAGTAGGACAGCTCTCCATATACTTCATATAGTCGAGCTAAAATAAACAATTACAACCCCACATTGTACACCAAATGTCATGGTGAGAAAAATTTGCACCCTGACCCCCTGAGTAGGGACTTTAACCCGGAACCCTGAGGATACCGTTCCGCAACTCTAACAACAGAGATACCCGACTGCACTAAGCAGTTCAATACAATGATAAAAATATACAGTCTACCTTCTACCAGTCTTTTGGATATTATCAGCTGATTATGCTATCACAAGTGCTTGTAATGGTCTGTGTCTGCAAGTACCACAGACATATCTCCATCATGCCAGTACAGATTGTTTAATCTTAAAATATCAAAGGGATAATTCACTCTTCGAGATCCCTAATGTAGCACTTAATATTCTTAAGGTATCTGGGGTTACATAGTCATATATAAACAGTGATAAATATCGATATATGTATCCGAAATTATGACAGAATCCGAAATCTACAACATTTTCGAGGTCAATAATTATGAAACAAGAAACTATGACAATACTTACGGTCAATACAGCTACCCGCAACCCAACTTTCACTGATGTAACGTCGGCTACATTTTAAAACTGAGTGCGTTTTCTTCAGAAAATTACTAAATTTGGCAAAATTTTGACAAGCCATTACAATCTCTCCTTTTTTACTGAAGAGCTTTAAATTTGGCGGGACTTTTAATTTATTACCATTTCAGTGGAGATGACTTATCAGACACGCGGGAGTCAGACAGTGACCCCCACCTTGCTCAGTCTTTGTTAAAAATTCTAAGTAACTTAAAACTTTTTAAGACAAGTAGTGCATCTAGTTGTCTCGTTTGATTCCATTTCCACGCGAATAAAAAATATCCTATTTACCTATAAATCTATCTCAATAATCTTATGATAAAAGTTTTTTTTATTTGTTTGGAAATTGTTTTTTTAACAGGATGCGCTCCGGACCATCCAGGCAAAGTCCAGGTGAAGCTACGATTCATGCCGGTGCTTCCCCGGTCGTTCCCGGATGACGCCGGAAGAACCCCGGTTGACCCAGGCAGAGGGTAATGTAACGATTCGCCACAGTTAAATAACGATTCGCCACAGTTAAATAACGATTCGCCTATTGTATAGGCAGAGCACCGGTCGATCTAGGCAGAGCCCCGGCAGAGCCCAGGACGACCCAGGCAGAGTCCCGGTAGAACTCCGGTGGATTGAAAACGCGCAAAAATAATTACATTGATACATAGCTCTAGGATATTTGTTTAGTTCAGTGTAAAGCCTCGGTCTCACTTACTCCCGGCAGAGCCCAGGACCATCCCGGTAAGTTTCCGGGATGATCCGGGACGATCCGGGATGAAATTATTGTTGCGGTCACACTTACCCCGGCAGCACTACGGTAGTTCCCTACTAACCACCCAGGATGCGCTCCGGATCATCGAGGCAGAGCCCAGGTGAAGCTACGGTTCATGCCGGTGCTTCCCCGGTCGTTCCCGGATGACGCCGGAAGAGCCCCGGTTGACCCAGGCAGAACCCCGGTCGATCCAGGCAGAGTCCCGGCAGAGCCCAGGACGATCCAGGCAGAGCCCCGGTAGAACCCCGGTGGATTGAAAACGCCCGAAAATGATAACATTGATACATAATTTTTTATTTAATATAATATCTGTTGTTCCAGAATAGTAATTCATGATGATTTTCTGAAAAATCCTTATGCCATACTGGATAGAAGGGAAATGGGAAGGCTTTTAATACAAACAAGTGCAATCATCGCAAATTGTCGTTATTCTTTTGAAATGATCCGGGCTTTGCCGGGGCTCTACCGGGATCAATCATAGCTCTACCTTTATCCCCCGGGGGCTCTGCCTGTAGTTACCGGGGCTCTGCCGGCATACCGGGGCTCTACCGTAGCTCTACCGGCTATATCATACCTCGGATCATCCCCGGTTTGTGCCGGCAGAGCTACGGTGCTTTCCCGGTATAACCCCGGTCGTTCCCGGCAGAGCTAAGGATGAAGCCGGCAAAGCTATACCTTCCCGGATCATCCCGGACCACCCCAGTAATATTAAATATTTTATTCCATCCGGGGTCGAATGCCGGATGTTCCGGATCATCCCGGATCATCTAGGACGTTGCCGGCAGAGTTACGGATGTACCCCGGTTGTATCCAGGTCGTTCCCGGATCACCCCGGACGTCTACCGGGGCTCTGCTGGGATGTAAGTGAGACTGTAGCTTAAGATCGGAATATATTTCATCGAGTGAGCACCAAAAGGTATATTTAAATTATTGAAAATATGAACTTTTGGTGTTCACAATTAAGGTGAAATATATTTCGATCTTACACTAAACTTAACAAATTTTCTTTTTATTATATGCAAAGAAACGTTTTAAAAGGACATTAAACTTAATACTGAATGAAAAGCGCGCCAAATAATAATAAAACGTGACGTCATTTACGACGTCACGTCATTAAGTTAGTACCCAGTACTATGTTTTATTTAATATTATATCTGTTGTTTCAGAACAGTAATTCATGATGATTTTCTGAAAAATCCTTATGCAAGACTGGATAAAAAGGAAACTGGAAGGGTTTTAATAGAAACAAGTGAAATCATCGCAAATTGTCGTGATTCTTTTGAAATGAACCGGGTTTTGTCGGGGCTCTACCGGGGTCAACCGTAGCTCCATCGTCATCTTCCGGGGCTCTGCCGGCATCCTTTGGGGCTCTGCCGGCATTCACCGGGGCTCTGCCCCGGCCTTCTATGCCGGGATGTAAGTGAGACTGTAGCTTTACGAAGCACAAAAGTGTGCTAATTCTAAAGATTGAGATATAGATCTGAACTTTTAGTGTAAAATTTTGATCAATGCTAGAGCTGCACATGCAAGTAACAATAAATTCATTAAAGATATATAATGGAAATGAATCCTGTGTATGTGTTAACAGAAATACATTTGTAAACTTGTTATCACTATTTCAAAGAATACAGAAACAATACAGGATATGGTCTGTTACAGGGTATATTTCTTGTGTTACGATTCATTTGAAATACTGCAATCCTATTTGACAACACTAAGGATATTATATATGATATAACACTTGGTTTTCAGTCCTGTTATTGTAAAATATATCGTGTGATAATCATAAAATCGTTTATTACCAAGTATTGACGTTGTTAAATAACCGGTCATGTTTGTCCTTTCAATTTCTGAAATTGTTTGAGTCAAGAAAGTAATTTCCGTAATTAAATTATCAATGAATGGTTACACGAACTTCAAAATAATCGATCTGTCAGTTACGACCTTTCTGTTGTTAAAACTAATTTGAGCCGCGTCATGACAAAACCAACATAATGGGTTTGCGACCAGCATGGATCCAGACCAGCCTGCGCATCCGCGCAGTCTGATCAGGATCCATGCTGTTCGCTATCAGTTTCTCTACTTGTTATAGGGTCTGTAAGCGAACAGCATGGATCCTGATCAGACTGCGCGGATGCACAGGCTGGTCTGAATCCATGCTGGTCGCAAACCCAATATGTTGGTTTTGTCGTGACACGGCTCATTATGTTACTTGTAAGAACAGGCTACGATTTCAAATTTAAACATTTCAAAGTTTATTTTTATATTAAATTTGAATGTTTATAATGATTGTATGTTGTTATATTAGTATTGTCACGGATTTAAATTACATGTCAATTAAAGTCTGTGGTATTGTTAAAGTACAATTCTGCATTGAATGATATTGACTGAAATTTTACCACCCTGTGTGAAATATAATAAAAAAGTACATGGACTTTAAACCCGTAAATTTATGGAACTGAACAAAAAGTAAAAAGCCATAACGATCAGTATATAGCCAAGCTTGCCTGCACATCCGTGAAGTCTGGCCAGACACTGTTTGTAGCTCATTTCTTCCCTATTTTTATATTTAAAGACATTAAACTTTGAATGGACTATTCCAAATTCAAAGTAGGGCAAATCTATTATACAAATTCAGCAGGTTTAGTGTTGATAAAAATTAATATTACACATTTGTTCCTTACGAATACGACGTCTGCTTGAACTATAAACAATCTTGTAAATATTAGACAAAGAAATCACAAGATTCACGACAAATTAACCACAGCATTTTCCCCCCTATGTATAGTAAATATATAAGAAATGCAATGTTTTATTGGTGATCTTTGCTCACTTAAGTAAACAATTTATCTTTTATTATTTTATGATACAAAGTTACGTCTACAATAATTAGTATCACTTTATCCTAAAGCACGTTCAAGATTACGTCAATGAACATCATTCGAGTTAGGTAACGTAATAAATTACGTTAACGTGATACAAGATGACGTTTGAAACAGGTACAATACCAATGTTCCTGAATGGTAAACATAATATTCACTTGTCTAAAACCTTACACATACCAATGTAGTTTACATAAACAATTTAACTGGACAGAGAAAAAAGCAATTGTTTAATCTATGTTTGCGTAATCTTTTAATGATAATAGAAATACACATTTCATTAAATTAGACATTATACATGTATATATTGCATTATGATTAAAACGCTTATTTGAATTTGCCGTAGCTTTCGATCTTTCGGCTTTCTTCAGCAGCATTTATTATACATACAAAAATAATTAAACTCTTTTAAGGATCCAGACAAGGCGCTTTTAAGATGCGTTATATTTACATAAATGACAGCTTCCGGTGATTCCTTACTAGTATTTTCACACTAGTCGGGTTTAAGAAGCCAGAAGAGAAACTCACATCTGAAGGGATTTGAACCCATGCCCTCATGATTATTAGAAGACCCCTTTACCATTCCTCCCCATATACTACAAGTAGCTTCATTTAAGATCCGAAAATATACTTGCCGAACTGAGTATAATTATATAGAATAATATAGATCATAATGGCACCCAATTGCCACCATACTGTTAACGGTTTTGTTATAAACGTACGACAAAGCGCTACAACAGTTTCAACACAAGTTAACATGATAATTTGACAGATAACAAAACGGAAGAGAGAACGGATACGACCAATACAATAGACAACAACGCGACAATGAGATCGGAAATAGATATAAAACCAACAGCTCGAGATACTTGTGGAAAGTTTCGTAATTTCAAGTTATCGTTAAGTTTGTGCTTTACAGGAGGACGAAAAATATTATAAAGCTGTGTGTTTTCTTGAGTTGATATGATTTATTTAAATAATGAAACGTTTTATGAATGTTTTTAACGTGATACAAATTTGCATGGATATCTACTAAATTTTTTTTTTTTTAAAGATTGTGTACATGTAGTGATTTGGAGTATCAAAAGAAGTATGTGTGTACTATGTAAGCTCTATAATGAAAATGATGTTTGCTTTGAAAAAAAATGATAGACATCCGAATGCAGATAAAAATGAAGGAATTATAATATGAAGGAATTATAATGTATCAGCCTATCTGATAAACGTGATATATTTGCAGTATATACAGCCAGAAGCAGGATATTATTCATAATGAATTTATTAGAAACATATATACTTTACATATATAATACATTCGTACAATTTGTAGTGTTGATATCTAAATGAACCATTATTACTTTTTTTACAAAATATCAAAAACAATCATGGATATAATTCTATAAAGTCTATGAAATTCCAGGGGTATCTTCAAAATCGAAATGTTAGAAATGAAATTCTTTCACGTGCATCGTTTATTGTGATTGTCTTAAATACCGATTTAAAATAATAGCGTATGCGATAAAAATCTATTACATGCATGCTTTGTTTATGACTTGTCATGCATTTTTTACCTTACTTAAATACATTAATTCACTGCATGTAAGTTTGTATAACCGGTATAAAAAACATTTTCAATTTCATAATAATAAAACACGGAACATTACTACAAAAAGCGGTGTATATTATGGTCATTATATGGACAATTTGTACAGGTTATTCAACTGTGTTTTTTTTTCTTCGTGAAATTATTTCTGATGTGTTCATTGTGAGAATGATGTATGACTGTCATAATTGTGAATAATTAGATAATTGAATGGATTTAATAGAATTACAAGTCTCAAGGACCTCCAATATGCACTTATAATATTGAAAGAACGCAATACGTGGACGTGTTTTTATACGTGACAACGCTTACCAAAATTATGAATTTGTAAAATGTAATTCACGGTATTAGAAAAGGTTCTACAATACTTGTTGTTATAAGATAAGCTTTAATTAAGCAAATATTTGTTTTCCTAAGTAAAACACCTGTTTATATTTTCGTGATATATCATAAAATATTTTAACAGAAGCTTTGTCGTGTCAGACAGCACGTGTCAGGCAGCACGTGCGGAGCTGATATTACTGACAAGAACTGATAACTACTGGCAAAGACCAGCACGGAGAACTCGACTAATTACAGTGGATAGTGATGAATGCGTCTTTAGTTCTTTGTGTAAAGTAACTTACATTGAAATATTACCTCTGTGATAAAGATATACTCGGCATGCCAAACATCCTAGAAAGTGTTAATAAATAACTGACAAAACAACAAAACCTAATTTTTGCAACCATTCTGGCACTGTGCAGGCGTTAACAATGTCTTCTCCTATATTCCGACGCCTGTCAATGCACCATAAAAACCGACCGTTCCGAATAGTAATTCTTGGTCAAAATGGTGTAGGAAAATCAGGTATGTAGTGTTTTTATAGTGCATTTAGTGCTGAAAGTAAGATTATATAAGTCACTTTCGTAAGTATGACGTGTATATCAACAAAAGTAGGTCTATTATCAATTTGAAAATCATTGTCCATTCCATTGGTGTCAGTTACACAAAAGGTGAAATATTTTGACTATTATTTTTTTCCTTAAATATTGTAACTTATTGAAATAATGACGATCGATATATTTTGAACTGATTTAACTGTCGACTCACTATTATAAACAGTTATAGATCTAAGAATTTAAAAAAAGGAGATATTTGAATGTAAGCAATGTTGTAAGGAATTTGCGTACCGATTAAGTGCACGGATAACGCATGCTCTGAAATAAATCTCTGGCACAGAAATATTCGAGGCAATAATTATCAGACACGCAGCACGTTAAAGTCCCACTTTCAATTACTCGTATGTTTTCTCGTAGTATGATATCTACAATACGCCAACATATATCAGATATGATTAAATATTTCAGCGTGTGTCCCATAAACAATAATAGACAAATAGTTCACTAAACTGTGCATACAAGTAACTTTGTAAGAAAGCAACAAGATAAAACTAGAGAAAAAAGTCGTTGAATTATTTCTAAAACATCGTGAAAATTGTAAAAGAAGCAAGTGAACAAATCATGTTTCGACTAATCACGTGCACATTTTTTAAGCGTCCAGAATTCATTAATTGATTTTCTTAATACAAACATGGTGCTTCTCGTTCTTTCTGTTCGTCTGTCTTCATTCGTCTCTTTACGGAAAACATTCATCTTATCTAATCTGGATACAGTGGACATCTGAACTATAACATTAATCTAGCTTAACTCTTAGTGACCTTGACTTCTAGGAGGAAATTATGATTCGATTTCCAGTGTGGTGTATCTAATACAAGAAGAACGGTAAATGTTGTACACTAGTATACATCTTAAAATTTTAAGCAAATACCATGATAGCTGAAAGTTATTACCCGTTTAAAGGCTACATAAATAGTCATTTTTCTTTATGTATTTGCACAGTTCTTTCAATTACCGCCATTATAGAATGATTTTAACAGTCAAGTGATCTTGAAAACAATAAAAACTGTACACCGGGCGTTATAATGTGAACATGACCTGTGTGAGGTCACATTTATGAGGTCATCATGTAATTGTAACCTAATGAAATACTAGTATATTATATAACTGTACCTATTGGGTCAAATGTCACAAGACAATCAATTTAAGTTACGTAAATACTGTAAAGAACATGCGCGGATATAGAAGGGGGAGGGTTCCAGGGGTCATGACCCCCTCCATCGGGATTTGGCTAGTATATATTACCCATTTGAGATATCAACTTACATATATTTTAGCGAAAATCACACAAACTGGTGAAAATCAGCAATATTTGGCTCATGACCCCCATTGAAAAATAGTAATATTGCAACACTTATTTTTTAAGAATTTGTATTACCCATTGTCGATCTCCAAATGGATGTGTACGAAAGACCGATGATGGCATTTCAACTTCTTGAATTATCGTGTTTATCTTCACGAATTTACGGTTTCAACTTCATAAAGTTGAATTCATGAAGTTGAAACCGTTGAAATCGTGAATTCGTGTAATTGAAATTGTGAATTCGTGAAATTGAATTATAGTGAAGTCCAAAACAAGAATACGCGAAGTTGAATTCGTCAAGTTCAAATTGTGAATTCATGAAGTTAAATCGTGAATTCGTGAATTTGAAATCATGAATTCATGAAGTTAAATTCGTGAATTCCGTATTTAGAAAACGTGAATTCGTGAAGTTAAAATTGTGAATTCACGAAACTGAAATCGGAAATTTATGAAGTTGAAATGTCCCCACCGGTCTTTCGTAGATGTGCATGCTTTATTTCAGTGATGACTATTTCTCTTTTATTTCATCAGCAGCAACTCATCCTTTAACATTCAGTTCAGTGTAGCACATTGATATTCAAGTAATATATCAGATATGTATACAGCGCCAATATTGATATACATAATGTGTGTAATTTTATTACATACACTATATATCCACTATTGTCTCGGAAAATATTAAACTACTCAAGTGCTTCAGATTCTTAATCATTTCTAAATTTCTAAGAAAAATAAAGATAAAGTGCGTCGGATATTACAAAATAATATGTACATGTACATGTTTTGATATTTTTCTTCAAAAGTATATTCATGCTCGTAGTTGAAACCGTGTCAAACGACTACAACAACAGCAAAAACTTGTGAACATTGTCTAAGTGATTGAGAGAAGGAGTGATATTTTTCCTAAATAAAATGACAAGATTAAATTAGCTGTCTTTTATACAGGCTATAAACATAGGCTTGAAGTCATAAAGTTATGACGTAATAACATTTCTAACCTTGTTGACCTCTCATCTGTACACATACCGTGATATACAATATATAATGACGTCATTATACCTATATTCAATATATATGTAACAAGATATTGCTTTCTGCAAATTTAATAAGATTTCTGTCTGCGAACATATGATTGTACGCTTTTCATCGACGTTGACTTTAGACAAGAACAATGCATACGTCCGTACAAGCCAATAAATGCATTTACATGTATATTCTTTTCAAGAAAATTGACTTTAGACAAGATCCGTACAAGCCAATAATTGCATTTATATTCTTTTCAAGAAAATTGACTTTAGACAAGAAAATGCACACGTCCATACAAGCAAATAAATTAATTTATGTTCTTTTCAAGAAAATTGACTTAAGACAAGAAAAATGCACAAGCCCGTACTAGCCAATAAGTTAATTTTGAGATTGGTGTCGTACTTTTTGTTTTGAGGCGACATATATTTGAATGCAACGCGATATTAGAAACAACTAACCGGTTACCACGTACATTGTCTTGTTAAGCTATACTTGGTTAATGCCTCTAAACTTGATAAAAGTAACCGTATTATTTAGATTAAATGGCGACAAACTATTTTTTTCATACCTAGGTTGTAAAGTACTAAATGTTATAGCTCTAATTATCTCAACCTTGTAACATTGTTTTTCTTTAAACAAGAATATTGGGATAATGACGATTGAATCAGACACACAAATGTGAACTTCTTTGCAGAGATGAGTAAATTGTGTTTTTTTCTGATTCACTAAGACACTCACATACAGATTTGAAATGTTTTGGCTGAAAACTTCATTGCTTTGTATGACAAAACGACATATAGACATATGACATTAGTACCGTGACATTAGTGATGACGTAATAATGTTCGTGACGTTGACTACTCGACATTTTTAAAGTGAATTGGTCAATAATGAAAGGTCTGAACTACTATAAATAAGTTCTACCTTGATAATTCTGTATATTTGGAGATGCTGACTTAAAAACTCATCAGCCTTAATGGAGATTATCAATCATTTATATTCCTAGATAGTAATCAGTCATCGAATATACTAGTATACAAGATGAAAGAACGAGATTAGTTTTATTATAGACGCATACATTCATTGACCGGACATTTACTGGCTCTTTGACCATCTCTCTTCGTAAAACTGGACACTGGCTATTATTTAGTACATATCTTAAATAGATTTATGAATTGCGGTAAAAATACTGACAGACGAACATACTACAAACAGACTGAAATATTCTCTATGTATTTAACGAACATATGTTATAAAATAAGATAAAAGTATTTACAGATCTTATACTACAAGTTAGTGGAGATGATGGATCTAAAAATCATCAAAAAAATAATTGGTTGGGAGGGGTGGAGTGTGGATGAAAGGGTGGGGTAACCAGAAGTCTAATTAGGATGATATGTTAGCTACGTACTAGTATTACGCAATGGTCAACATTTGTTAACACTTATTTGTTGCCTTTATTGTAGCTCAAAATATATGTGAAGTCAGTCACCTGATCGATTGCTCGATCAATTATCGATTTCATATATTCGTATAATTAATATATAATACTATGGTGTCCTATACTTGCCATATATGCAAATTGTGAACCCAGTTTTAAGTTTATTGTACATCTCTGTTTGCATACATACAAATACAAGAGAAAATACATGTTAAATACGGTACATACCATACATATTATGTATACTACATGTATGTGAACCCAAATTCGCGGTATGATAAAAAAGTGAAAAAGATTATACATTGTACTGATACTGATATTGAATAATTAGTGTGATATCCGAATGTCACGTAAGCTGCCTATGAGGTGCCGAACATAAATGAGCCGCGCCATGACAAAACCAACATAATGGGTTTGCGACCAGCATGGATCCAGATCAGCCTGCGCAGTCTGATCAGGATCTAGCTGTTCGCTTACAAACTATTACAAATAGAGAAACCGATAGCGAACAGAATGGATCCTGATCAGACTGCGCGGATGCGCAGGCTGGTCTGGATCCATGCTGGTTGCAAACCCATTACGTTGATTTTGTCATGACACGGCTCAAATTTGGTATGTTTATATCCGAAGCGGTGATACATTGACAGGTTAAAAAGTTAAATTGTGTCAAATTATCAGGGACATAGATAATATTCCTGCCGTTATAATCAAATGTTAGATAGTTTATCACCCTAAAAAAACATCCCTGTTTTCATTTTGTTTCAAATATGTTTAAACAGACGTACATTACATATCTAATACAACTGATACATTTTATAACCTCAGTAAACATTTGGGGAAATTGCAGTGAGAAGATGAAATATATATTAAAATTTCTTACCCGGTCACATTAATGCAATAGTGTTACATTTAACACCTGTATCGACTTAGTACGGTATTATAAAACATTAACATGATTATAACATGGTATTCAATTGATATACCATTTTCCAATTGTCAGTATTTGACGTCATGGTTTCACATAATGAGAAATCCTGTAGGTTCTGTGATGCCCACATTTTTACATTCATGTTGGGTTCATTCTAATGTAAGCTCAATAAATATCGTAGTTTTTTTTTGAACTGTTGTTTTTTATCATAATTTCAACTGCACAGTAGTACTTATAATGTTATAAAATGTGACCAGTTGTATTATTATTATTATTATCATAATTATTATTATCATTATTATTATAATTATTATTATTATTATTATTATTATTATTATTATTATTATTATTATTATCACCATCATTATTTTACTATTATTATTATTATATTATTAAATATTATTATTATTATTATTATTATCATTATTATTATTATTACTATTATTATTTTTATTATTATCATCATTATTATTATTATTTATATTATTATTATTATTATTATTATCATTATTATTATTATCATTATTATTACTATTATTATTATTATTATTATTATTATTACTATTATACTTCTGAGGTGCATAAAACAATTTATCATGTTATTACATTAATTTCTGTTTATAAAGTGTATGTCTGATTAATTAAGCTTTATCAGCCACAGACACCTCATTAATACATATTGAAATAAAATGGAGAGAATTAAATATGTTTTACCGTATACTGATTTGAAAACACTAAATTGATAAAACTTTGAATCGAATAGATTGTTTGAATATTGAAGTCTCTCTCACATTGGACTAAAACATTTGGGACTATTTCCTATAGATCTATATGACCCTTAATTGGCATATTACTGCGCTCGGCATGACAGATTTTTTGACATTTTTTGTTTCGTTTGGTAAGAAACACATATTAAAACTGAAAGCGTGATAACAAGTGTCTAATATTATAAAATTATCGGGCTCGCCACGAAATATTTTTTTCTTTTCTTTGCCTGATTAATTTTGTAATGCCAGACACAAGCATGGTATTCTCTATATATTTGCTACATATAAAGCTAGTTATTACAGACTAATTTCTGAATTTGGAAATAAATAATTTCCAAAATACCTGTTTGACAGAAATACATGTTTTAATTTAGAGCGAATGATGCATTCACAAAATCATTGATTATATTCTAAAATCTTTCTGGTCCAAAGCATTATATCCTGTTTACATACTATTTTCATGTGAGACATCCTATGTAACAATATTTTGCGAATCGGCTTATAGAAACACCATAATTTTACTATAAACAGATTTTACGAAAATGTTTCATTAGATCTAAATAGCTTTATATCCCAAGAAGGGGTCAGTGGAGAAATCGCATTTATCTTGTTTGACTAAAATGTGTATGCCTGTATCTTTATCACAATGCAGGTTAACTCAACTTGTGTTTAATAATTTCATAATGAAAATAGAACTTAAAAGAATACATGGTGCACAAAAATTAAAAAGAGTCAAACCATGATGAATTTTATTGGTTTAAATATTATGATTCTATTATGTAACGTTTTTTTCTCTCTTCATTTCAGCCTTGACAGTGCGATTCCTTACACAGAGGTACATAGGAGATTATGCCCCAGATCTAGGTATTTAACTTTAACTTTTGTACATGTATTTTGAAATAAAATTATAAATAAGTTTTTTCTTCGGATGCGTAAATATATTAAAAACATATCTGAGAGAGACTTTATCTTTTTTCCCCACTTTGTTGTGATATTAAAATATAATACTGCTGAAAATTTGGTTAGGATAACGTTTTCCAAAAGTAAAGAATCTGGTTTCACATGTGTAACAAATATATATCTCCACATATGGATGTTACAAACTATATTTTGTGCAATAAATTTTATAAACTTTTATAATAAACATACTTTTATAATAAACATTTACATTTTTTGGACTTATACAATATACCACTATGGGTGTTTTATACATAATGATATAGCATCGGTTACCTTTCTTCTAACCATGCAGTCTTAGTGTTATAACGATGTTAAAGATGATATGAGCCGCGTCACGACAAAACCAACGTAATGCGTTTACGACTGTTCGCTATCAGTTTCTCTACTTGTGATAGATAGGTAAGCGAGCAGCATGGATCCTGATCAGACTGCGCGGATGCGCAGGCTGGTCTGGATCCATGCTGGTCGCAAACCCATTATGTTGGTTTTGTCGTGACACGGCTCATATGTTTCATTTTTGCAACTTTCAGAGAACACGTACACATACAGTAAATGTCTTGACGGTGAAACGGTAACCATGGAGATAAGAGACACGGCAGCTCAGGTAAACTTTTAACTTCTGATATATCCATGTAATAATCCAGACATAAATACTTGTAATTTAAAAAAGACAAAACATTTATATAAGATAAGAATAACATTGAATGTTTTGAAATTGTAACAATTTGTTTTTTTTAACAATTCTTGTACAAGAACTGTCTGAATGAAACATTCATCAAAGAAACTTTTATCTGATAGAGAGTAAAAATACACAAAGAATGTGATAACTGATAATTGATAAATGTTACAACATTCTTTGACTGCTCAAAAGTACTAAATATTCTCTTCATTTTGCGGGCATGAAATTTCGTAGTTTTACCACAAAAGACTTCTGATTGCACATGTGCTGTTACATGGATTATCTATTTTTGCAAAACAAGTAAATATATGCAGGCCTCGACATTAGCGGTGGTCCGTTGGTCCGAGACCACCTGATTTTGGCAAGGACCACCTAATTTTAAAATGCACTGGTCCGTCGAACCACTTGAATTTTCTGGTTTGTGCAAGGCTCATTTGGGAGAATGGCGATTTGGTCAAAAACATGTTATATATATTTTGTTTAAAACCATTTGTCCTATGAACATGTATATGGTTCATTAATAGATTAATCTGATAAGTTAAAGAAGGTCTTAAATCATCAATAACTTTCATTTTAAGTCGCTAAAATTTTGTCTATGCAAGTTAAAAGAGTTAAGAATTTGTGATATTAAGCTAGGTACAAATTGCATTCAAATGATGCTAGTAATGATGCATCGTCGGATAACCACGGTGGAACCTTTAACATTTATGTTATGTTACATGTTAATCACACGTGGGTATCCGACGATGGTAATTATGATATTGTATGGGATACCGTATGAACTTTCAATTTCATATAGTTACATGAATAATGGCAGCAAACTAAAGGAACTTGAGAAATACATCAAGTTATTTGCTAGTTATCTTTATTTTAACTTTTTAACGCTAAGAGATCCATTTCTTCCAGAGTTAAAATTACTATTTTTTTTAAATTATTGATAAAAGGTTAAAAATACTCAATGTAAAAAATAAATATCAACCAACAAGCAACGGGGCGGTAAAAATTCTGTATTCATAATAAATCTGTGAGAAAAATAAGCTAAACTATAGTTATATATAAAGTTGTTTTTATTTTTTATCCTTTAGATATTTCCTTGTTTTAAGATAATTTATTAGTTTTTATTAAATTGTTAATCTATAAAAGATAGATGTAATTATCATGATTATAAGACGTACCACGTATCAGCAATGTATATTTGAATAACAGTAAGAAAAAAACCCAGACACAAATGGTTTCACTATTCCCTAACTTGAGTTGAGACAGAAATCACTTCAATATATAAGTTAACACAAATAAGAGCCCTGTTGTGTATTTTTGAATGAGCTATGAAAAAACAACAACAAATAACTTCACGACAGAATACCTACTAACTTGCTCTCAGATAAAAATATATATCTAAAATGTCTGTTTTCTTTAAAGCTTAATAATACATCTTTGTCATCAATTTTTAGCATACTTTTTTCTAAACTTACAGTAAACTGATATAATAATAATAATTGACCACTTGACTTCTGGAAGGACCACCTTAATTTCAAATCTAGTGGTCCGGCTTACCACCTGATAAAAAAGTTAGTGTCGAGGCCTGTATATGTAGAGAGAATGTAAAGAAAAATGAACATAGGATTGGCAAAATAAAATTTCGATGGAACATAAAGTCATGGATCAGACTTATCAATAAAACCCACAAAAATAAATGACCATGAAGAAGAATGTTGCAGACGTACACAGTAGCTAAGATACATGTCGTTTGTTGTTAATTTGATTGATTAGTAGGCTGGCATACTTTATACAGTCGGATGCAGGCATATTCAAAATAGTTACCTTAAAATTAAAGTGAATTAGAAAAAAACACCTTATTTATCACCATTTGCTTCAACATAAAACCTTTGTACAGGTTGCTATCACACTTTTTCCACGAACAATTTCTAACTGCCCTGATTTTCTTACTATTTCAGGTAGAGAATAACAGACTTGAAGCTAATATCAAATGGGCAGATGCATTCGTATTAGTTTATTCAATTACTGACAGGTGTAGTTTTAACGAATGCAGCAGACTCAAAGTTTTGATCAATTCATATGCAAAAAGTAAAAAACCCAATTCACAGAATTCTTCATCCTTACCAATGGTTCTTGTAGGAAACAAAAGTGATCGGACACATGACCGTATGATCTCCACGGCCGAGGGACGAGAAAAGGCGTATGAAATGAACTGTGCTGCATTTTATGAAATTTCTGTGCGCGAGGAACGCGACAGTGCAAGTGGTATATTCTTAAATTTGTATAAAAGTTATAAGCGACCTGGCAGACGATCGGGACGTTCCGAGCTCCAGCAAAGACTGAGTTGTCCCCCTTCCTTACAATTTACTCCGGAACTAACAGATTCAGAAAGAGCTAAAATCCCGTTACGAAGGCGTAAAGCGTTGTATACCATAAGTTGAAAGGAAGGTGTATAATTATTTAGTCATTCCATTTTTTTTTATTCTGTTTGTTTCCGGTGGTGGAATTTTATGTAATTCATCTCTGGTATTCATTTGTTGTTGACACTATATGCTAGTTTCAGCGCAACAATAAGAACTATATGTAAGAGAAAACGCTGAATTGTAGTCTAATAAAAAAATTGTCTTTTTAATTGAATAATGATGATGTTGTTAGATTGTTAGTTTTCATGAATCATGAACTGTAACATTTTCCTGAAAATTAGTCCCAAACAACTACAAGACATCGATTTTTGTTCTTTAACATGTATGTATATCCACTGAGCTATATTTAAATAAGTATCTGGTATATCCAAGCATTTTTAGCTTTTCTTCATACAAATAAAATGATCTCTGATAATCGTACATGTTTCATCTTTGTTTTTGGTACATTATTTTTTGTAAGTCCTATTGTATGTGTGAGCATTGTGACATTGTTAATGTTGTAGTGTCAATATATTAAGGAGTTCTGTTAAACAAAAGATAAATAATAGAAATAGCATCGGAACACGAGGCTATTTGATTTGTAGCCCCCGAGTATAAATCAGATTGCCGAGTGTTTTGATGTTCTTTCTCTTTTGTATTATAGTCAAACATAAAAACACGTTCCCTGTTGTCACAATATGAATCCCCAGAAAAAAGTAACCCATGAAAGAGCATCTGAATATGATATTTCTATCGCTTTCCCTTTCTCTGCTGTCACAATAAGTAAACCCCAGCAAAAATGAGCCAATCAATGGGCATGCTCTGGAGTGCGGGTAACTAATACCTGCACTCCAGTTAACGCACTGTGCATGTATAGGTATACGATTTAACTCTGACACATTTTCAACAGAAAGGTCCCAAAACTATGATACAAGAGATCGGAAATATTACGTTTTTATGGAATGGTGTTTATATAGCAACTTTACAATTCAAGCTGCGTAACTACTCGTGATTATTTTCTGAAATGTAATAGGAGTTACTTCCCTTTGACTTGATCCGCTACAAGGTCACTGTTTCGATCATTACTGTATGAAATGTCCAGCCACATTTAATAAAATTAATTTGTTTAAAAAAATGAGAATGTACAGCATAAGATAATAGTTAACTGTTTATCCTGCACCATGTATGACATAGTAACTAACTTTTGAGGCGAAGATCATTTGTTAAACTAGAAGTGACATGCAGTACAGCAGATATTATTTGGAACCTTGTCTTAATTTTTTTTGTTAAATGATACAAATGTCTTCCTTTTTTTCAGTGTAAATAGCTGAATTATAAAAGGTAGAGATGATGATTAATACCTTTTTCAATTATTGAATATACATGAATCTGCAGACACACACTGTGCATTTATTCACTTATATGGTCAGATTTGATTTATTCGTTGTTTAATTTTTGTCATAGTAATATATTCTTAATCTGCTTGAATTCATATAAACTGAAAGCTGAACATTTTAAATGGTTACTTAGCAACAAAAATTTCAAAGATGATTTATTTATCTCAACTTTCTCATAGTCCTTTCAAAGTAGGAGTTGGTGTATAAATTTTGCGGTCAAGATTTTTAATTTTCTGTTTAACATTACTATTCCAGCATTATAAGGTATACATTTTTTACACGAAACAACATTACAGTGTATTGTATTGTGAAATTTCAAGGGGAGATAACTAGAATAAACAGTCTACAATAAATTTAGGTTTCTATAAACTGAGTAAATGTATAATGCATGAAATTTACACAACTGCTTTTGGTATGGCAGCATGTATTTCTGTCTGTTGTTGATGATGATAATAATGATGATGATGATGATGATCAGCTGAAGATTATGAAGAAGAAAAAGAATGTGATGATGATGATGATTATGATGATGATAAAATGATGATGGGGATGTTGTTGATAATGATCATGATGATGATAATACATGAATGACGATGATGATAATAATGATAATTGTGTTATCTTTATTATAATCCTACTTTTATAAGACATAGACAGTACCGGTATAATTTATCATGGTGCGTGTCATACATTACTGAAAGTCTAACTATCTGTTAATCCGTTTATTATGCTGTTTTTCTTTCTTTATTTTTTATTTTTTTTTATTTAGATAATTATGTAATATACAGTTTATAAAAATGAGTGTGCGGTAATGTGAAGTAGCATATATTAGTGACACCGACTTGGATCATACGGTGACTTACCAGCCTCCCAAAGTATCGGAAGATCCCAAAATATATTTGTTTGCATTATATTTCTGGCTAGAGTCATAAATCGTCTTTAGAGTCGTTGAATAATATACTCCCTTGATAGAAATTACCATCCAGAGAAACCCCACTCACCGATACAGAGATACAGAGAAATAATGCAAGGGAAACAACTTCATTCAAATTATTTCTTTGTGCTATCTTTATTATCTCCCATTAATCAACACTGTGTCAGAAGGTGTGTGTGATGATTTTATTCTTATTTTTATCTACATGAACAATAAATAACAACAACAAAAGAAACACAAAAATACTATGACACTTTGTTTTTGTCAATTGTTTTTACTGTAGAAAAGTGTTACAGTTTAAAAAGATATACGGTAAGTTTGAAAGAAAAGAGACTACCAAATATTGTTAACGATGGTAATATTGAGATGAGATTAAAGACATTTTATAGTCTTTGCAAGGCAAATACTAATATATAGCAGGGAAATTCTGCTCATAACCATGATCAATACTAACATCGCATATACATGATCAATGTACAGACGGCGCATAACCATAATCAATGTACTAACGACGCATAATCATGATCTATGAACTTACGACGCTTGATCAATATCAATGAACTGACGACGCATAACCATGATCATTGTACTGACGACGCATAACCATAATTAATGTACTGACGACGAATAACCATGACCAATGTACCGACGGCGCATAACCATGATCTATGAACTTACGACGCATAACCACCATCAATGTACTGACGACGCATAACCGTGATCATTGTCCTGACGGCGCATAACCATAATCAATGTACCGACGGGGCATGACCATGATCAATGAATCGACGGGACATAACCAGGAACAATGTTCTGACGGCGCATGACCATGTAAATGTGCTGATGGCGCATAACCCTGATCAATGTTGTGACGGCGCATAACCATGATCTATATACTGACGAAGCATTCATACACTTACATACGTACTAGTAAATAAGGTTATTCTAGATGACTATCGTAATTACTGTATCTTAAATGAACTTGTAGTTTTCAACTATCTTTTAATATAGTCTTATAGTATACATACTTTTTAATGCGTATATGTTTTACTGTTACAGTTTACCTCAAATCACAATGTACCAGAAGTTTTTCAGCGACACAAAATTTTAATAAAAGTGATTTTTCGTGATTTTCTTTTTCATTTCTCACTTTCTAACTTAGCTATACAGCTAATAATATGGTCTTTTCTCCCCCCCCCCTTTTTGGAGGGGGGGGGAGGAGGAGGCGAGAAATGAGGGGGGGGGGGCGTTGTTTAATATTCTTTTATTCAAATTATGAAACCTGTACAGAATAACGATATAACACTAAAAAAAACAATTAAAAAATACATGTACAATTAAAAACTCTACTGTCCTAAAGTCAAAGAAAAATTAAATGTTATAATAGTCAATGGGAAGAAGTCTTGTACTAATAACAACGATGTACCACGATAAAGATAAAAATAATAATTAAATGACTGTCTTAGAAAAATAGAAATAAATGTTGTATCATAATATAATTTATTCACAGCAGTAAAAAACAGTCACGAATAGCACTTCCTTTTCTCCAAAGAATATTATGTCAGTTTTTGACCCACACCCCTATGTCTCAATATTTGGAAACAATAAATCGGTCTTTGGAATATGGCAGAAATATATGAGTTCAATTTTCTGTAATAAAAAACTACAGTTCTCATATTGTAATCAATATAGAAGGGTACCAAAACATGTTTTGTGGCGTTTAATTGATCGGATCTTTCCGGTTTACAGACAAAACATCCAATTTTGTGATCATATTATGCACAATTAGCGGTTTTAAGTTTTCACGAATAAGACAAAAGGCGTCCGAAAAGCAATCACGGTGATCGTAAGTCAATCACGATCATGAGAATCACACGTTGAAAGTGAAACCTCTGACCTTCGCGTTTCCAGTTGATCGCAACAGTCTTCTGGCATGTCAAACTTATATCCCAGGGTTCCAAATTAATTGTTTGCATTGTGGCTTTATTGTCAGAATATTTGAATATTTCTATAACAAATTGCCCGCGTGCAGTGAAGAGAAACTTCCCCTGATTTATGACTGTTCATAATGCTAGATATATGCTCGCATTCCTTCTCCAACATTTCCGCTATAGAACCCTTAATGTCTCAGAAATCACGGTTCGTTTCCAAGACTTTTTGTTTTGTTTTAAGCTTTAAAATTTTAGAAATGGTAAATAGCATTCTACTAAATTTTAAATGTCAGACACGTCATCACACGCGAGGAGAATCTAGATATATCACATCAAGCTCTCCGGAGGTTTTCTTAAAATATAGGACACCATAATAAAACACAAAAATAATAATGTCGATGTTGCATGATGGGACATTGCAAACGGTTACAACGATACGAAAATCTCAATCGAACTATAGACGAATCAAACATGCCCAACAATTATTAAGAACTTGTCCGGTATAAAATCGGCCAGCTGTGTGAGTGAGTATGCATGCCTGCAACGAACAAGGAATTCATTGTTTAAAATATGTTTGAAGATACTGAAAAAAAGATAACGTTTTTCTTTTTTACTGATTGTTAACATCATCATGCACGCCATGTTAATGCTAAAATTGCAATGTTTGCAACATCATGCCTAATCTATATGTGCCGATAAAAGTTCATAAGTTATTTTGAACGGGGTATAAATTATAATTACACCGTTTAGGCGCCTCTTAACTTTTGTAAATCTTTTACTAGACTGTAAATTAATGGACGAATTTTATATACGGTATACAATCTACACGTTATCATAAAATGTATTATTTATTTATCTCTCTATCAAAATGTGTTTAAGATTCCTATCGTTAAGTGAATTAAGGGAGAAAATCAGATTTTATCACAATTTGAATTATAAACACCTTTTTGTGTAACTAACAATGTTTTATTCCACCCAGGTGCGAATAAAGAGGAAAATGACTTTCTATTAATTTTTTAATACTATCATTTCATCGTCGTCTTAACTACCTCGTCTTTTCTGATCATAAATCATTTGTTTTCTATAATATTGCGCTCGAAAACTATAACACGATAAAACCCAACGTCATTACAACGCCATATCTCGAACAATCAAAATATTAAAAGCGACCACAAAAAATGAAAATCTGAATTTTACCTTGCTCATAAAAGGGGACGTGCTAACAAATCTTGACTAATCTTTTAAGAAATCTGATACACTTGTAACCATCATGTTTTAGCCTCGGTCTTCACTCCACATCCCCTTGTGAGTTATAACCCTATGATATGTGATAGCCCTTTGTCATTACAGAATTTACATATTCAGTTTCGGACCTTTCATGTAATATAGACACGGGCTGTGAGCTTTAGAGACGTAGATTCTATAAAAAAAAATCACCTCCATTCTGTTCTCTTTTTTTGACATGCGCGAACTGCACTTAATCACAGACATGTATTCGTATGCAAGGCGGGAATTAAGCGTTTTTTACGGAGACTAAATCCGTTTTCTTGTGTTTTCTCAAATCATTCTTTCATATAAATGCTAATCTATAATTTAATAAAACGTGTAAATGACGTGCAACATATTAACTAAATTCATAATATAGAAAAAAAGACGATACAAAAAATGTACATGTATTTTTTCACGGCTCTCTTTTTCTGGAGCATAAGATGGTAGTTTCTAGCTCTGTAACACTTAAATAAGTTGTCTTAATTATACGAATGTCGGGTACATGTTTTATTTACAAAAAGTCACGTCAGTTTGAATCTCATTTTAGAATGAATATCTTTATAAGTATACATTTTGTTTTATCATTAATTAAAAGATAACTATTTCCTTCACTGTTCTTAGAATAAACAAAAATACCCTCAATTTCTTAAATTATTTGTTGAAATTTTCTAACTGAAATATTGAAAAAAGCATTTTGAACATGGATATTTTAAATCTACATTGAAGTATATAATAAAGTGCACGTGAAACATCCAAGTACTTTCATATACAGTATGACTGTTACATGGCGAATACAATAAGTCGCGCATGAACTTTCAGCAACTTTATAACTAGGACTTTATGTCGCAAAAAAGAACGACAGACCTGCTTTTAAACGTAACATATTAAACAATCTATTATACAATTTTCGTTTTTATGAAATGAAACCTCTTATTCTCAAAGACACCGCCGGCAGTGTGTTTTAGCATACCCGACAGTAGGCATCCGGTAGCTCTTAGGATTTTGAAAAGAGTTCATGTTTAAAACATATCTTTAATGGAACTATTTGTCGAGGATTTATGGCCATACACCATGTTTGTTTGTCATGTAAGGTTTTAGCCATTAACGAACCTTTTATACTTACACGGAGCAGAACAAGAAAAAACCTGGTCACGTAAATTCAAACATGGCCATTGTCCGCTCGACGTAAACCGCTTTTTAATTGTTAGATAATTGCTTTATAATTATTCTTATAATCTTTAAGTGGCATACAGAAAATAACAGAAGCAGAAAATTAACTAAAAGCATGTTTAGCATTAATATCGATAGCGTTATGCTGATTAAATCAACAACCGGAAGTGCAACTTGTGAGTTCTGCGGAATAATACAAAATGGCTTACGTAAAGAATTGACGATCGGATTAGCGATTTTGTTGTTGATTGTTGTTTTTGCCGTTAGGTGATCTATGAACGTGCTCCTTAATTACAAATTTTTTAATCTTGAATATTTTCTTCAATAGAGTGTTTAGATTTTGGTAATATTCAGATAAAGAAATACAATATCCCCGTGCGTGTTTTTCTTCAGATCCATAAATATTCATTATAAAAACCTTTTAATTTCATAAAAAAAGTTTCTGAATCGCTTAAAAGCTTCTAGTTCTGTATAATTTCGAACTGTTGAGTTTACAGAGTTCGACATAAGGAAAATACATGAGTCAAGTTTGTATGTTTGATGTAATGTCACATGTTAAAATATATTAGCTAGTTTGTATTTGAAATATATACGTATTGAACAAATTATCCAAATTCATACAATAAAAAATGAATGCTTATATTCTTGAAAATTAATGCAATAGATTGTTGTATAAATATTGTCATTTACATGTCTTGAGATACAGATGACGACATAAGTATGAACGAGTTAAAAAAAAATCTTTCTACTTTTCGCAGACATTATTTATCACTTTTTTTAATAATTCATAAGCATGATAAGCACGTGATAAGATGTAAGAAATAGTCCGTTATGAATATAATATATTAGATGACTAACTTAAAATGTCTACAGGACAACATTTTGCCTAAAATACCACAACTTGTGACTGATTTGTTTGGAACTGTCCAGGACAAAAGCGAAATGGAAAATGTCCTCACTATCTTAAATCTACGCTGTATTAGGCACGACTATCTCGGCCATCAAACAAATTACGTCTTGGCGACAGTTGGCGCTTCTAAGAAATTACGAACGTCATCAAGGACGAATCCTTAAGACAATCGGAATGATTTTGTGATTACCGATAACACGCAAATATTTCCGCATCAGCGGACCTTGTCCGAACAGCCTACTGTCAAACTTTGGACTTGAAAAAATTGTAACATTGTTAGAGCTTAAAATTTATCATCAGGAGAATGAATGATTTGTTTGGACGTTTTACAGATATTTCTATAGTTTCTTTTATAATTATTATTATTATAATGTCTAATAATAAAGTTTTGAATCATTTGATTGAAATATATGTAGGTTCAATGTTTTAGTTAACATAAACAACAACAGCAACATCAGAGGAAAAAAATACACAAAAACCTAACTGCTTTGATCAACAGCAGAATGGTTTTCCAAATATGAAAAGAAATATGTTCTTGTGAAGTATTAAATCAAGAATATTATCATTGAAAAAATAAATATTTTGTCACGTACGTACAAAATTGTTCCTTTTTTTCTTCTTCAACCTTTTGACAACGAACAAATAACTTTAACAATCTTTTGAAATTTTGTTCCGTTCGAGAATCAGAAATAAGGTGTTGTTTTCAACAACCAGTGCATTTTTACTTTTGTTCAACGCGGCTCAAAATGTTACACACCTAAACAAGATGTCTTCACTTACACCTAAAATGAATGATTCCATATCGTTTGATGTGTACAGTGTTTGAAAAAGAGTTCGCACCTTTGTGCGTAAAACTGACTAATTTCAGCAATCATAACAGCGTAAGAAGTCGGCAAGTTCACCAGTCGTAGAAATGTTCAGTCGCCGGAAGAACCTTCTGTGCGATTATCACAACTCATCAATTTTTCCGGCACCGTGCCTCCCATAGCAACATGGACGCATAGTTGGTGATTGCAAATATTAAAATCAACATCGATTAGGCGTGAGAGAACGCTAGTAAGAAATGATTAAAAGCTTTTCTCTTGATGTACATACAGGATCAAACGAAATTAGAAATAAATAAAGTGGGTTTATGGAGTATTCATTATCCTACAACTGAAGACATCTTCTCGCCCTAGGATTCCATCTACTCTGATTACACCGATTGTTTTCTAATTTCTGTATGTCTTTTCCCCTGACAGGAGATTTCCTACTGACGACAACGACGACGCTATCACAGCAGTCGTCTGTGACAAAACTCTATCTCTGCAAAAGACAAAATCTAATAGAATACATATAACAGACTACATATGTGTTTATCATCTTCTATTTCCACTTTCAAAATATAAGATAAAAAAGCTATCTGCTATAAGGATTAGGCTAAATTTTCCATCAGAATTCAGATTTAAATATTTTCATATAAAAGTAATAAACATAGCATAAAATCATAACGACTTAACTTTGTCCAGTGTTTGTCTTCCTTGGAAATGTTGCTTTAAGCTGTTGCATCCTGGGACAGTGTCTGTATACAAATTGAAATTCAGACAGAATAATAGTTGAACAAGTATTGAAAAGAATTAATACAATTTAAATAATTTCAGTCAATGTATCGAAATTTTGAGGTAATTATCCCTGGTCAAAGACTTCATTAACAGATATCCACGTGTCTTGACACCACGGTATTATTAAGACATAATGCATAATTTAGAAGTGTTTGGATTTAGTATTCATGTAATTCATGTTATTTCGCGACAAAATTTGTAATTACTTCCCGCGAAAAATCGTATGCAGATGAAGGAATATAGTCAGAATAATTCCGAGCTCTATTTAAATCTGCACATATCATATGAGAATTTTAGATTTATTATTCGTTGGCATAGTCAAATTTCTATAATAACCCGATCAGATGTATAATGTCCTAGGGTTTATACATAAAAGAAATGACAAAATTCTTCAGATGAAGTTTCCAGCTCGGGGAAGCTTGGTCAGTTACTTGCTTAGTTTGGCTAAAATCCCGTTGAAATCTTCAAATTTGAGGAAATATGCTAGTTGGATATATAAAGTTCTATACTGCATTCTTT
The DNA here is from genome assembly GCF_026571515.1 of Ruditapes philippinarum. Taxonomy (NCBI): domain Eukaryota; kingdom Metazoa; phylum Mollusca; class Bivalvia; order Venerida; family Veneridae; genus Ruditapes; species Ruditapes philippinarum. The sequence goes on along the minus strand of NW_026865399.1, from coordinate 123,366 downwards.
TTGTTTTGTGTGCCTATTTTTAAAATAAGAATAAGATATTTGATATGAATATATATTCAATCTTATCATACCAGATAAGACATTCTTGGATTATACTCACCATTACGATTAAGCGAAATTTTTTAGCAGCAAAAGAAAGTAGGAGAAGGTATTCGAATAAAACATTTCCCGCCAAAATATCACTGAGTACGAGGATTTGCGTTATGTGTCAGTGCTCATTTTTCGTTACTCGACAAACGACATGTAAGTTTATGGCACAATTTTTTATCATTATAAACGTAGTTTTCTTCAGTCATTGTGTAGAAAGCCCTGGAAACCTAAACGGGCGACCCACTTTAGCAGATTGTTGGTAATTTGATTGTTTTGAAGCCTCGTGCATTTTGACTGAGAAGTTCCTTCACTTGCAAGGTCAAGATCACCAAGTCTTTATAATACTTATACTTAGTCGAAGTCGCAAACCCTGGATTTGTATCGAAGTCGCAACACCTGGACTTGTAGTCACTTAACCTCTAAAACCGCTCTTCTCATTAGTATTTTAAGAAAACATTCACATTATCCTATGAAGATATTTATCATCAAGCATTTAGTATAATGAACATAGCAAGTATTGACGATAATGTGTTAATTTTTGAATGTACATGAATGTAACATATATCATATTACAGGTGTCAAACATTTTTGTATACAGTGTACTCTTTTGCAATGTACCGTTTTATTTCACATCCGCGCAGTCTGATCAGGTTCCATGCTGTTCGCTTACAAACTGTATTACATGTAGAGAAACTGATAGCAAACAGCATGGATCCTGATCAGACTGCGCGGAGCTTTGGTTTTGTCATGGCGCGGCTCATTTGAGGATTTCCTCCACCAGTACAACTGTAATGTCTCCGTGTTGGTGGAATTTACAACCCATATGGTGACAAAATATGGTCAAATTCACTACAGTAAGACATTTACAAATTTAATGAAAGTTCGATACACTCAAACATTTGTAATTTGTACTTAGTTTACGGCAATGCTTAGATTTGCGTAAATAATTTAATATAAAAATCTTTTGAGATATACATCTAGATTTTGGTCAATGACTTTTAAGTCTCCTCTGGCAGTTACATTTCTTTACACAAAATTAATTGTCGTGAATTTATTAATGAATGCTAGGTCACACAATTGCCGGTGCGTTCACCACATTAGAGTGTTTGTTCGGCCGTGCGTGCTGTTTCGGTGTTTTAACATACTGGACAAAGTGAAACATTAAAGTCAAAATTAAGCTTTGTTGTGTGAGAAAATTTGACACTTTGCTCAGGATTTTAACATAATTTTTAAATTTGTCATTATGTTTCGTGTGCTATATCACATGAGGACAGACACAGGTGTATATAACCATATTAGAGAACTGTAAATGCACTTTTAAAATTTAATTAAAAAAATAACACGTATAGCATTTAATAATTTATAAGCAATTAAGCGTGTCATAATGAGCATGTAATATAAATGTCCGGTGTTGCCTGTAAGACGAATATGTTCGGTGTTACTTATAACATAGATCTCTCTGGTGTTGCTTATAACATAGATCTCTCTGGTGTTGCTTATAACATAGATCTCTCTGGTGTTGCTTATAACATAGATCTCTCTGGTGTTGCTTATAACATAGATCTGTCCGGCGTTGCTTATAACATAGATCTGCCCGGCGTTGCTTATAACATAGATCTCTCTTGTGTTGCTTATAACATAGATCTGTCTGGTGTTGCTTATAACATAGATCTCTCTGGTGTTGCTTATAACATAGATCTCTCTGGTGTTGCTTATAACATAGATCTGTCTGGTGTTGCTTATAACATAGATCTGTCTGGTGTTGCTTATAACATAGATCTCTCTGGTGTTGCTTATAACATAGATCTGTCCGGTGTTGCTTATAACATAGATCTGCCCGGCGTTGCTTATAACATAGATCTGTCCGGTGTTGCTTACAACATAGATCTGCCCGGCGTTGCTTATAACATAGATCTGGCTTGTGTTGCTTATAACATAGATCTCTCCAGTGTTGCTTATAACACAGATCTGCCCAGCGTTGCTTATAACATAGGTCTGGCTTGTGTTGCTTATAACATAGATCTGTCCGGTGTTGCTTACAACATAGATCTGTCCGGCGTTGCTTATAACATAGATCTCTCTTGTGTTGCTTATAACATAGATCTGTCCGGTGTTGCTTACAACATAGATTTGCCCGGCGTTGCTTATAACATAGGTCTGGCTTGTGTTGCTTATAACATAGATCTCTCCAGTGTTGCTTATAACACAGATCTGTCCGGCGTTGCTTATAACATAGATCTCTCTGGTGTTGCTTATAACATAGATCTGTCCGGTGTTGCTTACAACATAGATCTGCCCGGCGTTGCTTATAACATAGGTCTGGCTTGTGTTGCTTATAACATAGATCTCTCCAGTGTTGCTTATAACACAGATCTGTCCGGCGTTGCTTATAACATAGATCTCTCTGGTGTTGCTTATAACATAGATCTGTCCGGTGTTGCTTACAACATAGATCTGCCCGGCGTTGCTTATAACAATAGGTCTGGCTTGTGTAGATCTCTCCAGTGTTGCTTATAACACAGATCTGCCCGGCGTTGCTTATAACATAGGTCTGGCTTGTGTTGCTTATAACATAGATCTCTCCAGTGTTGCTTACAACATATATCTGCCCGGCGTTGCTAATAACATAGGTCTGGCTTGTGTTGCTTATAACATAGATCTCTCTGGTGTTGCTTATAACATAGATCTGTCCGGTGTTGCTTATAACATAGATCTCTCTGATGTTGCTTATAACATAGATCTGTCCGGTGTTGCTTATAACATAGATTTCTCTATGGGCTTCACTAACTAAATGGGCTTCATTGCTTCAAGATACAGGATTTAATGAAATCTGTAAATGTTGATATTTTTTATTTCAATATTTAGTACAAGACTTACAGATATTTATATTAGCAATTGGTGACAAGATGTTAAAAGTAAAAGCTCATTCTCTTTGTTAAAAGAACTTAAAATTAAAAATAAATTTAAATTATCCAACGACATTAAATAAAATGCTTTGCTCGAAATAGAGAAATTCAATTGTAATTTAAATATATAGAGCCTAGCAGACATATAAACATTGTGAGATCGGAAAGACAATGTACATTTTGCAACCTAAACGATATAGAAGATGAAAACCATTTTGTTTTAATTTGTCCTGTGTACTCTGAGTTAAGAAAATTGTATAAACCAAGTTCTGATATCGATCTGTCGAAATGTTTAATATAGAACTGTCCGCAGTTGCTTATCGATCTGTCCAATTTTGCGCGAGGCGATCTCTTAAACAAATATTTGAACATTTTTGCATCTGTTTGAAACCAGGATATTCTTTAACGATCTGCAGTGTTTCGAACTTTGTTGCAATAGTTGTCCCTTTTAAAATTTACTAAAAAGTGTCAGGAATTAAATGATATAATCAGTGGCTTTTGAATACAAAAAAAATGAAACACTTCTGAAAGGTTTAGAATATTATTGGTCGAATTTCCGATTCCCCCGCATTGACACATATTAACGTGTTTACAAACTAAAATTTGACCACTGAAATGATTGTTTGCGGCCATTGCCCACCTATCATAGTCACTGTTCGTTTTTCAGTCAGTACATATACATTCAAAATTTACCCTAAAATGAGGAATAATTTTGTCCAGGTTAAAATTCGTTTTAAGATATATGAGTCGCGTCACGACAAAACCAACGTAATGCGTTTGCGACCAGCATGGATTCAGACCAGCCTGCGCATCCGCGCAGTCTGATCAGGATCCATGCTGTTCGCTATCAGTTTCTCTACTTATTATAGGGTTTGTAAGCGAACAGCATGGATCCTGATCAGACTGCACGGATGTGCAGGCTGGTCTGGATCCATGCTGGTCGCAAACCCATTATGTTGGTTTTGTCGTGACGCGGCTCATATAGCGTGGTTAGGGTTTTAATGTTACAATGTATAAAAATAACCTTTAAAACGATTAAATTTAATTCATTGCCGGTGATGTTTCTTGTATCCACTTATATTTAATAAGATTTTAATGTATATAATATGCAGTCTATCATTTACTTTTATCAAGACATTATAGAATATATGAGCCGCGTCACGACAAAACCAACATAATGGGTTTGCGACCAGCATGGATCCAGACCAGCCTGCGCATCTGCGCAGTCTGATCAGGATTGATGCTGTTCGCTTACAAACCCTATAACTAGTAGAGAAACTGAAAGCGAACAGCGTGGATCCTGATCAGACTGCGCGGATGCGCAGGCTGGTCTGGATCCATGCTGGTCGCAAACGCATTATGTTGGTTTTGTCGTGACACGGCTCATATCATATTAAAACGTCACAAGCCTTATATCTGATTTTCATTTCCACCTAGTTAAGTATTTTAGATGTTTATAAGGCATCGTATAACAACCTGAAAAACCAGAATTTCTAGATACATGTATATAAGGACAATTTTGATAAGCGTTGCACTTTTCTCCTTGCCCTATATATCAAAATATGAATTGTATATGCTTGTTAATCTTTCTAGGGTACATCCGCTATTTCAGGCACTAAGAGAAAAGTATGCTGGCTCGCAAATAGGCTGGCTGGGCTATGATACATCAATTATTTGTGAAAGTTAGTAAGTTGACACGGTTTTAAAACCTATTGAGAAATATCTAAGCAGATTTTCTAAGAGTAAATCATCACGGGCCTGTTACAACATGTAAGTTTCATGTTTGTTACTTGACACGCGCTCAGCTTTTTTGTTTAAGCAGGCTCCTTTGTTTAAAAGTGTTTAAAATTTCACGTGTGTCATCAACAAATAATGTTATATAGCCGAATGTAATACTTTTATCAGGTGGAGGGATCAAGACTTTCCGTTATCTTTGGACGCTGACAATTTTAATGCTTCTAACATTTTCCACACCATTAGTCTTAACAAATATTACTAGTGATTCGAAAGTGCGATAAATGTTATTTGCCCTGGTCTGTCCCAGTACCAGCTCATCTGTGACAGATGGTCTCTAATTTAGTCCCCGCCAAGAAGAGTAACTTCCCCTTCATTGCACGCGCCCTCTAGCAACACGCGCATCTTTTAAACAAGAATTTAATGAATCCTATAAAAGATAAAAATTGAAATAAGATCGCGTGAATATGATATAACACAATGGATGAAACATTATATTTCGAAACTTAGTGCAGAAATATATATCTGCAAACGAACGGACAAAACGTTTACTGCATTGCGTGATTTCTGCTCCCTGCTCGCGATAAAGAAGTAAGTAAGTAAATGTTTGTAAAATTACATCTGTGCTTAGAACAAACCAATATCTACAGATTTACATACGATGTCTATGTCCTCTAATATTTCAGTCTTTGATGTTAAATGAGATATGAATGTGTTTAGTCATTAACTTTGCAAAAAATGTCAGTTTACATCCCCCGCTCCGCATTCGTGCAGACTAACTTTTGGATAGAGTATAAGTAAATTACCAACGTTACGATCGTCCATTTACCCGAATTTCTTGTGTCTAATTTCTTTCCCTCACAGTCGCTATTACCGATGTAATTAGAAGCGACAAATAAACAGATAATGGATTCGAAATGACGTGCGACACGCGACAGTTTCACGAATTATAAACAAATTAACATGGTTTGTCTCCCTTGGGTGACGTTCTTTAAGACGGCAGTAACGTATAAATGTCCATTATCACTGGCGGATAAGGTCGGACTCTTTACCATGGCTTTTATTCCCAATATAGCCTGTGACATTATCAATACAAACTCTCCGGTCGAAAACTACAAAAATGTGGTGTTTTTTTCCTTCTTGTGCAACCGATGGCTTTGATAGAACAAGCATCATTCTTTCCATGACTTAGTGTTTAAAATTATTTTATAATCCAATAGAATTGCAGTATTTCAAATGAATCAAAACATAATTGCTTTGATAAAGCGACTAATCTAATTTTGTTAATGCTTACTTATAAATACTAACTTATACATATTGACTTTTCGTGGAAATTACAAATATATTAATACTACTATTCTCAAGTTTTAATGACAATAGCAATTGATAATCATTAATTATTCAAAAAACAGTAATTGTGAATCAATTATTTACTACTAAGATATTTTCTTCCGAACGTGAAATTATCATTAAACAAACCGTAACTGAAATGTTAACATGCTTAATTAAAGATACATCAATTAATACAATAATAGTATCAGAATGACAGTAGAGTATACTGCATTTATATAGCGCTCTTTCCATTAAATAACTTTGAAATAATAATATAATATCAGTAACATGTTTCTATGTTTTGCGCCGATAATTGATATTTGAATGTTTTAGATATAAAGTTTGATAAAATCTGTTCATATTCGCTGACAGATGGTCAAAAGAAAAAATCCTTGGCTTTAAATAAAGCAATTAAAAGCACATTTTTGTATCAACAAGTTTTTATACATGTACATATATTTTATTATCAAAATATACGTAAAGAGCGTAATATGAACCATTTATAGTGGAATGAGGTGTTTTGTGAACTCGTACAGACAGACGGACAATTCTTCAGTTTAATGTCTTATGTTTAATAGTTTTAAGACCTTATCACTTTTTTTGTGGTCCACATTAAGGCTATTAATTCAATGGAGGTTTAAGCAGACTTATTAACTATTCTATACTCAAATTTACAATTTTCAACGTTTGGGCATTAAAATATTATCATAGTACACATTTTCTCAGCGATATTCGCCACTATTAAAAAATATTTTGGTAAAGAAATGTTGTTTATGATTAATAAACGTACACTATTTTAAGACATCAAAACACAGCATATATTGCTAGCAAAATGTCTAATGATACTGCAAAAAATAGTTGTAAAACAAGTAAAAAGTTATTTAAAATAAACATTTATAGAGGAAGGGCAGGACTTAAAACATGTGTTCGAATCTGCCATATTATACTCGTACGTACCATCTTGTTATTTTTCTAATGTCCGCAATATCCAAAATTACTCTTAATGAAATATTGTAATTCTTAGAATATTTGATCTAAATATTCCTGTGCTGACTTTAAGTACAGAGAAACGGAAGAGTGGATGAGATAATAATGTGTGGAATTATATAACTGCATCTGGACTTGTAGTATTTTTGTTATTAAATTGATTACTAGTACCTATAATTTAACAAAGATAATCCTAAATGTAAAATTAAAAAACTACAACAACAAATCATAAACGAAAATACAACAAACAAAGCACAGTGTTGGGGGAAATGATTGCCCTTAAACTTCATGTCTATGTCTGCACCAGCTCTGTATAAGAGAGACAGCATCTCGGAACGACCCGCCATAATTGTTTTATGAGGTTCTAATAGTAGATAATTATCAGGAATTAGTCGTCCTACAGCTTGAAGAGACCCGCCGTCTTGGGATTTGAACATTTAGATAATGATATTAACTATGATACCAAGATGTTTGAAGACTAGCGGGACATTATCAACTTTCATATGAGGAGAGTTAGATCTGTTAGCGTCTTAAATATCCGTGACTATCTACTGTTAATTTACAGTCTATGGTAAATTATCCAAGTTGCTATAACGATAATTTCACTGGTTGTTGGGACATGTTAGTTGAAGAGATATAGATAGACTTCATCAATGTATTTTGATATGTATTTTCCAAACTCATTACATATTTTTCCTGCTTTTCCATTACAATATAATACAGTATTAAGTTAAAAAAAATAAACAACTTCGTGTTCTTAAAAACATATTTGCGCCTTGTAACGTATATACATTGAGTTTCAAAGTATTATATTGTTTATTCAAATGTTGATAACTATGAAAATGACTTATATCAAAGCAAAAGCACACTGAGTTGGGCAACATTTTTTTTTCCAAAACTAGACCATTAGTAATCATAATTTTGCATTAAACATTTACAATGCTAAATATTAGAATATACACGACATTAAGTTAAATGAAACAAGAAAACTATGTAACATATACAAACAGTATTTCCTAGGATTAACATACTTTATGGCATACTTTAAAGTGTTTAAAAAACAACTGACAAGATATCATGTTTAATTTAATTATACACCATTTTTTTCTAAAATCTGTGACACAGTTTTACAAAACTAGATTTAAAACATGTTATAAAACCATGCTGTAACCTTAATTGACTTATCTGTACCAGATATGAAACCTTTGTATCATTTTCAAAGATATTGTATCATATGAGCCGCGTCACGACAAAACCAACATAGTGCGTTTGCGACCAGCATGGATCCAGACCAGCCTGCGCATCCGCGCAGTCTGATCAGAATCCATGCTGTTCGCTTACCAACTCTATTACAAGTAGAGAAACTGATAGCGAACAGCATGGATCCTGTTCAGACTGCGCGGATGCTCAGGCTGGTCTGGATCCATGCTGGTCGCAAACCCACTATGTTGGTTTTGTCATGACGCGGCTCATATGTAAAACCATAAACAGTTTACAAATGACATGAACTGTAATTTGAACATGTGTATACTAGTAGATATATAAAAAAATATATATTATTGTTCCTAGAGTTTCCTGTTTTTATGGAACCTAAGGCTGTGCAGCATTATGAACATTATGGTGTTTAATGGAATTGTATGTTTGGTTTGAATACTAATAAGTCTTTTAAACGGAATCCAGTTCAAAATACATGTGCATTCGATTTTATTGTATTTCAGTCAGAATTGATTGAAGAATGCAATAGTTTTGTAAGTAATTAGATATTAATTATTTCTATGTTAACAGTAAGAAAGGAGATTTTAAATATTAACATGGATATATTATCATAAACCTCGTCGTCAACACATACAAACACATGCAAATATTTGCTAGAAGTTGACATTAAAACGATGATTTGTAGATATAACAAGTAATGGTGTTCTAAGTAATCATATGAGGACATATTTAATTGCAGAATCACAACACTAGAAATAAAACAACAACATGTTATTAAAAGTTATTTGAACAATCAGTTCCCTGTCTAAACTACTTTATAAACAAAAAGCAACCATGTTTCTTCATATGAAGTTGAATGCACTAAGCTATCACTGATAAAATATTGTAATATATAGTCTTCTATTTACATTATAAAATGATATTGGGTCCATTCTAAGAACAAATACTTTACTTGATTCATAGTTTATAAGTTTCTGAACTATATAAAAATAATTTTAAATAAAAAAATCTATGCAAGTTCTTAAATTATTACATTTGAATTTCTTAAAATCATGAAACATTCATAAAAGTGAATATTGAAACGCTTATTTTATTATCATAGTTCTGGGAAATAGTATACATATAATTATCGAGACATGTATACACTTTAATTTATCATATGACATATATATCAACATGTATAATGAATGGTATTTATTTCACAACATATTATATTTTAAACTTAGTTTTATATAAAGTAGCGACATGGGGTAAAGTTCTATCTTAATTCTGGGACATACAATAACATAATAATTCACACTTTGTCCCATATTTATTATAGACATTAAAAGCATAACGCCTCCCGGTTCTTTTTAATTTTTTAATAAAACAGGATCTAGAATTTGTGCTTAATTGTATTTTTTGTCAAGTGTATAAATAAAGCGATTTAATGTAGCGTTAGGTACTAACTGTCCACAGATAATAGCTATAAACTGTAAATATGTGCAGGAATGACCGTTACCCCATTAGTAACGGTGTAGTTCTTAATATTGGCACGTTAGTAACGGTGTAGTTCTAAATATGGGCACGTTAGTAACGGAGTGGTTCTAAATATTGGCACGTTAGTAACGGTGTGGTTCTAAATATTGGCACGTTAGTAACGGAGTGGTTCTAAATATTGACACGTTAGTAACGGTGTAGTTCTAAATATGGGCACGTTAGTAACGGAGTGGTTCTAAATATTGGCACGTTAGTAACGGTGTAGTTCTAAATATTGGCACGTTATTAATGGGATGGTTCTTAATATTAGAACGTTGGTAACGGTGTAGAAATATTATGAATTTTCCAAGTAATTTGAAAAACGATAGTTGGATCTGAATATTTTTTTTAATGTACTTAAGCTATATACATGTAATATCATATGCTTTTCTTTTGGTTAGGATTTTGAAATTTGTTTTCTCGTCTCGTGGCGTGCCGCAATTAAAAGTATTCCAGTTTAATATATTGTTGGTCTGCATTTTTTTCTCATCAAGAAACGTCTGACATTTCAAAACTCATTTTACCATAAGAGTTAAATCTTAGAATGTTTGATTTAAAAAAAACAACAAGATTTTTTTAAATATACTGCAAGATAATAGTTTTTTTAAAGAATTGTTTTATAAATTTTACTTAAAAGAGAACATATCATCTTTTACTATTGGTTTTATAACACTATATACATGTATAGCACAGTGATAACGGCCGATAACAGAGTAGTTTAGTCAAAAACTAGACTGTTATTTATAATGTAATGAATAACTATTGTAACAATTCAAATAAGAAAATAGACACTTAATAATCGTATCCTTGTGATGTATTTTAATTCAGTTTTTTTCTTATTTTGTAGAGGTTCTATATATTGCAAATATTAAATTTTAAAGTTTAATTTAATTTCTTTGAAGATTAAAATACAGGTGAAATGTAAGTTTTCATCTGCAAAGACATGTAGATAGTAAGTAAGTGTATGATAAGTGAATGTGCTGTCGTTGAAAATTATGGTACAAGTGTCATATTCAACTGACATTTTAATGCCATAAGCTGTATTTAAAATTTTCATAATTATATTCTTGCTTTAGCGTATTTGTATATATGTCTCTGTGGCGCAATCGGTTAGCGCGTTCGGCTGTTAACCGAAAGGTTGGTGGTTCAAGCCCACCCAGGGACGTTATGTTTTTATCATTTTTATACAGATAGATACTTTTTATTCCTCCAATTTTTAAGAGCAAAATAATAATTCAAGAACATTTTAAACAAAATCGTTGATTGAAAGTACTTTGGTGTTTCGCATAATTAAAATTAGCTGAATTAGTACGTTTTGAGTAAATACTTCATTTTTTTTGTTATACTTATAAGACACTATGGTTTAAATTCGATCAGTTTATTATCTAGATTAATGCAAATTATTACTTCGACGGTTTTTCTTCAATGATGTGTGTATATATATAGTAAAATATTATAATTCGATTGCTTTTATTAAAAATGTTTATTGTTAGTGACTGAATTTTGTTATGAATGAGAAAAAAATCACAATGTTTTCATTCGTCTGGTCATTCGTTTCTTCTTTCATTCATTCAGTCATTTATTTACTTTATTTTTTTTACTTTTTTAGTGACATTAATGCATGTTCATTAAGGGTTTTTAATCAGTTTTATTTATCTATTTATCTAATATATATTTTTTTCTATTTAAAGTAATGAAGGAGTGGAAAATAATTTTTAACAAAATGTTTACTGTAACTAACATGAACAATACAATAAACTGGTAATTACTGTAAAATAAACAAGCTTAAAAAATCATATCAGAATGACTTACTGAATAAATGTATACTGTGCGTCCTATTGTTTATAAATAACGAGCTGTATCTCAATAAATAAAAACAATATGGTTTTCTATCATGTTGTTTGTTACTTTGCTATTTGATACGTTAAGTAGAACAACTTCTGCTCGTCGAATACCCATTACATTCATTTATTTTGTTTGTAATGTGAGTACAGCTTCTCTGCAGCGATTTTCTTCAATTGTACATATTGATGTCTCTAGAGGCGGAGTCATCTTCCGTAGGCGGAGTTGCAACTTAATAGGCGTGTACTGTCCCTAATAAGGAAATCAGTCATATTTCAGCTGTTAGCGAGTGTAACAGAATTATTGTTGGAAGGCTGTTGGTTACAACGAAAAAACTTTGATTTAAGGATTTCTATAGAAAAAGAAAAACACAGTACGACTGAATTTCCCATGAAGCATCTAGTGCATGTTTATTTATAAAATTTATCTGACAAACTAAAATAAGTTTACAAAGAAAATTATGATAAAATTTTTGCCTTGCTCTGGGCTGTGAAGTTTAATATTATTGTAGCAAGGGAGTTCTGTTTCCTCGAAGAATCAGTTCGGAATCAGTTCAAAATTGGTTGTACAGGAGAATCTAGAGTAAAACTATTTTGATAAATGATTTTGTTTTCTATCCATTCATCTTTGTTAAAATAAACTATAATTGTTTTGTGTCATCTCGAATAAAATCGAATTGAATCTATTTGTCCACCAAATACTACAGAATATTTAATAGTAGAATCTACATGTATAAAATATCATGGCGGAATGTATGACTTCTGCCAGAAATGACCATGGCACGACATCCTTTCAACACCCATGGTTTCAGATTTAGGTCATATAAAATATTCATTTTGTAATGGATTAAAATATAAGAAGTATCCGTTAGACCCAAAAATCATTTAAATCAGTCACTTTAAATTATAGGAAGTGTAGGCAAAATGCGTTAAAGGTTTCAATAAGTGATATATCAAAGTATTATTGGATTATTTTACTGAATGCATGTTTAAATTAATTAAAGCTATGCTTTATTTTAATTCATTTCATTTGTTTGACATAAAATATATAATGTAGATCTAAAGCAAATGAAATTCTACAAATTAAACTCATTTTGTTTGACAGCGATTTTTTTTATATAAACGATACAGTTTAGCAAATAGATCTATAATTAGGCGAAAAGTTTATTTTGCTAACTGTCATTTCTGTTATTTCAGTATATATTGGCTATTTTATGTATATATTATAGTCTGAATTTGTTAACGATTCATATTCTAACAAGTAAATATTATTCAAACTGTCATTTTAAGCCACATACCGCTATTAAAGGCCGATTATGTGTATATGTGTATATTCTTATGTTCTTCGTCAGTTTGCATGTAAGTCTCTGTGGCGCAATCGGTTAGCGCGTTCGGCTGTTAACCGAAAGGTTGGTGGTTCAAGCCCACCCAGGGACGATGAAATTTTATTGTATTTTTATGAGTTATATAACGGTGGTTAAATTTAAGTTATTATTTATTAAAAAATAAATGGTTATCAATATTTGGTAATCATAACATTTTATTCTTTAAAATATTGCTTAGAAAACTTTTATTTATGATTTTACTGGAAAAAAAACAACAACAAAAACATGGGCATGGAGAATTTTCACTATTGAAATTTCAGTAGATTTTTTTTTGCTTAATTCCATTCTTGAATTCTTCCATTCTCTGTTCAATATGGATTTTTGAATCTCAGAACAATATGAATTCTTAAATCATAACTTTAAACTAAACTTATCCTTTTATATTTTCAATAGTGGCGAAAGAAATGTAGATATTTACAAAGAAAGTCAGATTTCTTATCATTATCACGGTTTTCGTTGTGGTCTATGAGTTTTCATAGGTTTATGGTATACGATTATCTTGATCTTTTATATATGGTTAAAATGGTCTATTAAATACAATTATCGAGAGATTTGATATAATATTATGCTTATCATGGTTTATGATAATTTATTTTTATCATGGTCTATAATTTAAATTATCGTGATCTATGAAATCTGCTTATAATGGAATATGGTACATACTTATTATAATCTATGATATACAGATATCATGGTCCATGATAAAGGCTTATCATGGTCTATGATATGATTATATTAAATTATGGCTGAACTGTACTCTGGTGAATCAATCATATAGTAGAATGCTGCCGTGATCTTGAAGTTAAACTACAAAAAACCACCACCAATGGTCTATCGCATATAATTATCATGGGATATGACTTACAATTATCATAGGATATGACTAAAATTATCATAGGATATGATACATATTTATCGTGGGATATGACATAAATTATCATGAGATATGACATACAATTATCAAGAATATATGATCATGGGATATGACATACACTATCATGAGATATGACATACAATTATCATGAAATATGACATGCAATTATCATGAGATATGACATACAATTATCATGAGATATGTATGTTATTATTATTGGATATGACAAACAATTATCATGGGGTATGACATACAATTATCATGGGATATGACATACCAAATTATCATGTAGATATGACATTCAATTATCATGTATATACAATTATCATGGGATATGACATACACTCATCAAGGGTAGACATACAGTTATCATGAGATATGACACAATTATCATTAGATATACATATATTCTTTACTTATTATATGTGAGAGATCTGTGAGACTACACACATTAACAATTGACAGTATTAAATTCAAAGCAGGACAAGATCATAACACAAATCAAACACACCCAAACAGCTATTACACATTGAGCTATGTTCTTGCTTCAAGAAGTGAAAGCTAAAATTACTTGATGGTAAATTACCAAAGTTGAATCTTACAACTTAACCTGTCTATTTCCTATATATGCTATAACTTATCATGGTCTAAGATATACAATTATTATGATTTATGATGTAAAACTATCAATGTTTATGATACATATAAAATCAAAGTCTTTGATGTACGCTTAAATTGGTTAATGTTATATAAACTAATCATGGTCAATGCTTATAGGATTTTAATAGTCTTGTTCCTACGGTCGCGATTAGCATGGTGTTTAATATATTATTCACATCAATGATTAAAATGGGCTATTATATCTATAGTATCTGAGATACGCTTATTGCAGTTTATGATATGCACATATCATGGTCTTTATACAATTATCATGGTCTATGAAATACTGTTATCATTATATATGATATATGATTATAGTGGTCTATGAAAATTTAATATTGTTATCATTATATATCATATATGGTAATCATGGTTTATCAGATACTGTTATCATTATATATGATATATGGTTATCATGGTCTATGAAATACTGTATCATTATATATGATATATGATTATCGTGGTCTATGAAAATTTAATATTGTTATCATTATATATGATATATGGTAATCATGGTTTATCAGATACTGTTATCATTATATCTGATATATGATTATCGTGGTCTATGAAATATTGTTATCATTATATATGATATATGGTTATCATGGTCTATGAAATACTGTTATCATTATATATGATATATGGTTATAACGGTCTATGAAATATTGTTATCATTATATATGATATATGGTTATCATGGTCTATGAAATACTGTTATCATTATATATGATATATGATTATCGTGGTTTATGAAATATTGTTATCATTATATATGATATATGGTTATCATAGTTTATGAAATACTGTTATCCTCTTATATAATATATGATTATCATGGTCTATGAAATACTGTTATCATTATATATGATATATGGTTATCATGGTATTTGAAATACTGTATTATTATATATGATAAATAATTATCATGGTCTATGAAAATTTAATATTGTTATCATAATATATGATATATGGTTATCATGGTCTATGAAATATTGTTATCATTATATATGATATATGGTTATAACGGTCTATGAAATACTGTTATCATTATATGTGAAATATAACTATCACGGTCTTTGAAATACTGTTGTCATTTTATATGATATATGGTTATCATTGAATATATGAAATACTGTTATCATCATATATGATATATGGTTATCATAGTTTATGAAATACTGTATCATTATGTATGATATATGGTTATCATAGTTTATGAGTACTGTTATCATCATATATGATATATGGTTATCATAGTTTATGTAATACTGTTATCATCATATATGATATATGGTTATCATGGTTTATGAAATATTGTTATTATCATATATGGTATATGGTTATCATAGTTTATGCAATACTGTTATCATTATGTATGATATATGATTATCATAATCTATGAAATACTGTTATCATTATATATGATATACGGTTATAATAGTTTATGAAATACTGTTGTCATCATATATGATATATGGTTATCATAGTTTATGAAATACTGTTATCATTATATATGATATATGGTTATCATGATCTATGAAATACTGTTATCATTATATATGATATATGGTTATCATGGTTTATGAAATACTGTTATCATTATATATGTTATATGATTATCATAGTTTATGAAATACTGTTATTATCATATATGGTATATGGTTATCATAGTTTATAAAATACTGTTATCATTATATATGATATATGGTTATCATGATCTATGAAAAATGTTATCATTATATATAATATATGGTTATCATGGTTTATGAAATACTGTTATCATCTTATATGATATATGGTTATCATGGTCTATGAGATACTGTAATCATCATAATATGATATATGGTTCATGTGGTATATGATTAAAACACTCATGGTCTATGTTAGACCATCTATGTTAGGCCATTACCACATTCTCTCTGATATAAGATTGCCATTAATATATGTTAATATCTGTTATTTATAAAATATTGTGAATTATGACAAAAAAATACTATATTGGAGATCTAGTCATCTCTCTGATATAGATTGTCATTAATTAAGTATAATTGTTAAATAACATTAGGAATTATGACAACAGAAATATCATTTTGAGATTAATGTTGCCTTATTATTATTATCAATCTAAATACATTGTAGAGTTTGAAAGTCTATATAATAGAATGTTGAAAGGGTCTATAATATGAAACTGTGACGGTCTTTGATCTAATATTGTCATGGTAGCCATGGTCTATAGTGTAATATTGTCATTATCCATATGAAATATTATAGTCTATGATATAAGACAATCATGGTAAAATAACAAATTGTCTGTGACATTAAATTGTTATAGTATAATTATGATATGTCATGGTCTTTTGGCCCGGAATGTGACGGTCTTTGATATAATATTGTCAATGTCTTATATGATAGTCAGTTATCGACAATATAATATTGGCTCGGTGTTTAATGTAGAATTGGTATGACCTGTCTATATTCACTTGCCATGGTGCGTGATATAAATTGTCATGATCTCGGATTAAGACATTCATTGTTATCATGGGTAATGATATATACTTATCATGGTCTATTATGAAAAATTGTAATGATCTTATTATGGTGATGATATATACAAGATTTTATGGTATTTAAGCCTTTCTCTTGTAAAATAATGTGTCTCTTGTAATCTTTAAAACACCTAAAATATTTATTTTACATGTAAAATATACGCCAAGAAGGCCAGATAATAATTTAGAGTAAATTAGAGTCTGAGTTATAGATCAAACTTGTATGCAATTTGTTGTTGAAGCTTGGATATTAATGATCAGATTACAAAGACATACAATATTATAAAATTCTCTAAATTTTGTCAAATACATATCAATAAAATAATTTCGAATGTTACATCCATATGACATTTGAAAGATAGCTTAAACGATAAAAGATATGAATAGGCAGCTAATCAGTTTCCATGTCAACCCGCTTGATCAGCATGCTTGATATGTTTAAATTTTAATTATCTGTCTAAATAAATGCCAGTATTGTTTATTCACAAAACGCATATGAATACATTTATTTCTGAGACCGAATACCCTCCAATTTCTTAGAATGGATTGTACAGAATATTAAGCAAAATCAATATGTTTTAAATTATTAGGCCACTATTTTTCGGCCCTAGACTGTTTGCTTTCTTCTTGACTTCCGGTTAAATGATGGGTTATCCGCCATGGACAGGCAATCCGTGTGCTATGATATCATTTTTATAGAACGAAAATTGCATTGATTGAAAAAAAAAATAAGTTTATCGCTTTGATAATAACGTAATATTGCAGTTTATCATTTTAATTGTAGCATTTTTTTCGTGTAAGCATTCTAGAGGTGTTTAATTATCAAATCCATCTAATTTTGTAGAGACACATCGGTATATACTTGAGTACATTGATAGAGCAACGTGCTCTACTGTCGTACTTAAGTTTATGTAGGTCACGTGACGATAGCAAAATTTTGATCTCCTTAATTCGCCATGTTAACATATCACTTTACTTTCAATTTTGTGACATTATTTCATAAAATTTTATATTTATGAATGGGAAGGATGAAATGCGAGTTACATCTGAAAGGTAGCTCGTAACCGACACTATCTCTTGAATGGCGTTTTCATTTCAAAACAGATACCGGATTTGACCCAGACATATGAGGATGTACGCATCTCTTGTAATATCATATAACCGTATAGCCAACATAAATAAAAACTATCCTGATACTGGGACAATTATAGGACATTTGATACGATGACATTATATTGAAAGACAATTTATATATACATACATAGGGTAAGAACCGATGTAAGTCGAGTTTAGGTGTCTTATCTACCAAATCTTATATTTTAATTGCATAGAAAACAAAACGTTACACCCTTCAGAACTTAAAAAAATTGACAAAGATTAAATTTTGCACGATCCTCCTGCAACATGTTCTTATCTTCTCTGTGACAATGCTATTGCACTTAATTACACGGTCAAGGATTCTGCCAACAGAACGGTGAACGGTAAGGTAAGATATGACTTCCAAGGTCAAGGACTCTGCCAACAGGACGGTGAACGGTAAGGTAAGATATGACTTCAAAGGTCAAGGAATCTGCAAACAGAACGGTGAACGTAAGGTGTGATATGACTTTCAAGGTCAAGGATACTGCCAACAGAACGGTGAACGTAAGGTAAGATGTGGCTTCCAAGGTCAAGGATACTGCCAACAGAACGGTGAATGGTAAGGTAAGACATGACTTCCGGCGCTAAATATACTGCCAATAGACCGGTGAATGGTAAGGTAAGTTATGACTTCCACAGTCAAGGATACTGCCAACAGAACGGTGAACGTATGGATATGACTTCCAAGGTCAAGGATACTGCCAACAGAACGGTGAACGTAAGGCACGATATGACTTCCAAATGACGACTGAATAGAGGCAAGTCTCCTTCCACATCAGTGCAATCTGTCCAGGCTCTGTTTGCAATGCCGTTCGTTCTCAACTTTTACATTCACTTAATTTGAATACATATATTAACAAATGCCAGTAAAAGATTCAAAGCAGGGCAAGATTATAACACAAATCAAGCAAATCTAAACAGCTACCACACATTGAGCTATGTTCTTGCTTTCAAGAAGTGAAAACTAAAATTAGTTGATGATAAATTAACAAAAATTGAATAAAACTAATGTGACTTACAACTTAAGCTATTTATTACCGATGCTACAAAATTGATGATAACAAACAGGAAGTGTTATAAAGAAAAGCGGTGTCTTTACATTTCCTTGAATTAGACTATTTAGCCTGTTTAAAATGTAATTAAAACCATACGTGTACAGAAAGTGTAACGCACACGTATTTTAGGTTTGATAGGTCCAATGATGTGCCTACGTCTGCCGACCTTGTCCTTATTACATGACCCCTAAACATCTTGTCTACAACAGGTGCGCTTCGTTCTGAAATATGACATTGCTAAATACATGAATACTGGATATAGTTTTTTCTTCAGAACTTTTTTTTCAAATATCAGTATGAAGTTGATGATCTAAAAATGCTTATATCAGTTTACGTTCAACAGGAAGTATGATGTAGAACAAAACAGTAGGTCAGTAGTGACTTCGTATGATCTACATTTTCACTTTTTGCAACTTCACTTGTTTTCTTGACGAGATATTCTAAGAAATCAACATTTTATTTTAATGATGTTCTAATTTTCTGTTTTCGGACTATGTTTGATTAACACCTGCAAAAAAAGCTAAAAATATAACGATTTTTACAGCATCTGAAGTGCACAAATATATTTAACCATCTTACCTTTTGACATACCATGTCTCTCAAGTTGAAAGTCATATTTCAAACAGGAAAACGTTATCTCTTTTATCTTTTCTCCATTTTTTATGTCCGTGTAAGAGTAGATTTACTATATCTATCTGATAACGCAGCGCTGGCAAAAAAAGAAGACTAACGCCGTAATAAAACGCTTACGAAACAGTAAACTAATACCACTATTTCAATACCAACTTTAAACTGATGTATTTAATGATATAAAACATACAATATGTCTTAAAATGCTGTCGTATGATATATTAGTTTTCTTTCATAAAGTACTTCTTATCACTAATCAACATTGAAATCCCAATCATCACAACATTTGTCTAATGGCGTCATCATCATATAATTTAAGTGTACAAAAAGTTAAAATTGCAAAAGAATTATCATTTATTTTAATCTCTTTCCCAAGTTGTTTATCGTTTTTACTGATTTTACCGTTTCATCCTCCTCCCTCACTTTCGCCTCCTTCACCTTCATCTTTTTCAACAGCTTCCTCTTCTTTCTTCTTCTATTTAATAATACGTCTACTTCTTCTTTTTTGTCTGCTTTTCATTCCTCTATTAATTATCTTAACTACTTGAATATTTACAACCATATCATTTCTTCAATACCATAATCGACCTCATCAGCGTCGTCATTTTTGTCATCATCGTCGTCATCATCATCGCAAATGACTCAATTCGGGAATTTTTTATTGTTCTGTGGATATATAATAACTGGTATTTCCGACATGAAATGATACTTGATTAATTAAATTGAAAATATGTATAATATAAAAATTCAATAAGATTAATCAAGCAAAAAGCTGATAATATTTAACAGACTGTCACATAATAAAAACGAGTATGAAGATAACCATTTTTTTCTTTAACAAGATGTTACAAGGTTCGGACTAATAATACCAGCTCAGGTTTACTCTTTTTACAGAACACATGCTCCAGCCAACGTATATTGTGGACACAGGGACAGAAATAATAAAGATTAGAAAAAAATGCAACAATACTGCACATAGGAGTAGAGTCATCCTCTCGAAATGTTTTTTATTTGCCGTGTTTAACTCTGTTGCCGTAAGTAACCTGATACGAGGGGATTTAAAGTGGGAGCCGTCTCCGTGTGAAGTGATGCTGGGATATGGCTATAATATCTTTTCAACACATCATCACTAGAAATTGACAAGATATCGAGCTACATAGGACTTCTCTATTGTCCGTCCGTACGCTCCGATGAACATTTTGAAAAGCGGCGGAAGGGGTAAAATTTAATTAAAATTTTAAAGTTAACAAAAATAGCAACATCTCAGCCGAAGTGATCAGGATCTGACATGTGTATTAGCACAGTTTGGAAAACTTTTAACAGGTTAAGTCTTGTTCATACAAACTTTAACTAGGCAGATTAGAAATGTTGATACAAAAGTTTACGCTTTATTTGACTCTGTGCAGCCGTTACTGATGCATTTGTGATTCACTTTTAGATTATATTTTACTGAGTGTGATTTTACGTCTCGGAGCTATATGTGGCTGTACGTGATTTAAAATATTAAAAAACCCACTGATAATTGAGTTTTTAACAGTGATTATTGTACTGTTATTGTGTACTTTTATATAAAAAGATGTACTTATAGATTAAGGCTTATGATATAATAACATGTTATACTACAGATATGTATATGCAGCATGAAAACTGTAGTTTAAAATAGAATTTATCTAAACTTATCATGAGAATATGATGAAAGAAACCTTTTTAAGCGAAATAAAATGCGGTTATCGAATTAGTCTTTGAGCTTTCTCTCCTTGAATTTGAAAAGTTTGCTCAATTTAAGGGCAGATACTTCACAATGTTAGAATTTGCATTCCAAAATTTTTCTTTATTGCATGGAAAACCTGAATATCCAGGAATAATAAGGTCTGTCACACTTTATGAACATGTATAAGTTATCTGCCCTTGAAATGGCTTGAAATAATAAAAATTCAAATTCAAGGGTTGATAACTCGAGAACAAGCTTGGAAATCCGCCTTTTTTTCGCTAAAAACGTTTACGTTATCATAATTTAAGAGCATGCAAAGTTTAGGTGAATTCTTTTTCTCAGTTTTTCATTCTGCCTATATGTAACTATATATAAATAAAGATTTTATAATTATTATTACTACATATTTTTATGATATAGCATACATCTATAAACTGAGTTAGAATTTCTGCCGGGAAAGCCTTATGAACGCGTCCTAAAACTAGAAATGATTATATTCCTTACAGATTCCTTTATCTATTGACTATTATACATTGTAGTTTCTTTAGCAGTTATAATTTTGACTATGCATTTTTTTATCGAATTTATTTGGACCACAAGCACAGAAACAACTTTAGTACTTGATTCATCATGTAATTGTATGTGTCGATTCACACCTTAGTTAATTAAGAACATTGTAAATGTATACCTTAGTTTACTTTGAATGTTTTACAGACATAAATCATACAAGTCCGAAACGTTTACATTGCAATGTCAATCATGAGTTGATCAGCAAGTACAATATCAACCATTTCGTCGTCTCTTGGATGATCAGGTCATTGTTTCAGTTCCGCAATACAATCGAACTTGTCACGTGCGGATGCTAGATGTTCGGTACAGTGACTAGATGGCGCTACCTGTTTACATTCTGAATCACGACAGGAATTAAAGAGCCTTGACATTGTATCACTATTGACCTTTGCACTGAAATTTCTGTCAAATTTACTTTGATGT
Source organism: Ruditapes philippinarum (assembly GCF_026571515.1). Classification (NCBI taxonomy): domain Eukaryota; kingdom Metazoa; phylum Mollusca; class Bivalvia; order Venerida; family Veneridae; genus Ruditapes; species Ruditapes philippinarum. Next base: position 100,749 of record NW_026865399.1, on the reverse strand, counting down.
TCATTACGTTACTAAATATATCTATAGGTTTTATATGCGTTTGTGATGATATATTACCTATTAAAATATTTCGTGAAGTTTGTAATAGAACTAAGACAGTTGATATTTGCACTTGTCAATTAAGAGGTCGATTTTGGAATAATGATTACATATGTTTTTGAAATATCTCTTACAAATTATGTTTATTTTAGTGCACTATAATGTTCCGTCTCATGAGGGCAACAAAAACAGACACGTTCATTCAATAATTGTGTGGCCAAATCAGTTAGAATCATAAAATATGATTATTGTTCTCGAGGTATTTCTGATGCGTTTGTAAGAATATAGGACTTTGCTTATTTAAATGTAAGTAGATTGCGCACTTTCGTACAAAGATGTTTTATAGTTTTGTAATCTCGTTGTATACTGACAGAAACAGTCTTGTATTTTCTGTGACCTGCCGCTCTACTTGAGCTCCGACCACGTTAAAGTGTTAATATACCCATCTAAGGGTATATAGTGAGTAAACAGATGTGAGTCAAAATCAGTTAACATTTTGCCATAATTTCTCTCAATTTTATAATTGTTTACTTCGCATAAACGATAAACTAGTTACTCATGTGACCCAAGGAAATTTCGGTAAATGTCCACCGAACTTTTCCTGTAACGTTCAATATACAAAAAGACTGGGACAGCCTTTTTTATATTTTATGCAGAGCTATATTTTATTCTAAACATTTTCAAATATCACCTGTTGGTCAAACACCATATACTAGTATACTACATTTTGAATATAGATTTAGTCGATGAAAAATGAGCATAATGTCACTTTAACCATGTCTAGTACTGACATTGTCGGAATCCACGGTACACATTTCACTGATTGAAAATGGTTTAAAGAGGAAGCTTTACTCACAGGCAAGCTAAAATGTGTTATAACTTTATAGTACAGATATTCGAGATAATACAAGAAAGGTTACACATTCAAGCTCATCATGTCTGAATGTGTGTCTTAATATATATCGCACTTCTGACAAAGGAGTATACAGCCATCTTAGTGTTCAATGATGCCGGACATCTGTCAAAGTACCAATAGTGTACAATAACTTTCATGTTCGTTGTTGTCGGATATCTGTCAAAGTACCAATAGTGTACATTCACCCTCATGTTCGTTGTTGTCGGATATCTGTCAAAGTACCAATAGTGTAACTTTCATGTTCGTTATTGCAGGGCATCTGTTAAAGTAATGTATACGTAACGATCTGAGTGTTTACAATTACCTTCGAGTAAATTGATACCTTCTCCACTGACAAACTATCGTACAATCATACTTGTGTCCAACGAAACCTCGGGCTCTGACAAAGTCGAGTACAATCATCCTAGTCGTCTGGCATCTGACAAAAAAGTCTGCAACCATTCTAATGTTCATTGATATCTCAGCCTGTGGTAGAGGATTGTACAATAACTCTCGTATCCATTGATATCACGGCATCCATCCGACAAAGGACTTTACAATCACACTCACGTTTATTGATAGATCGCCCTCTTACAAAGGAGTATACAATCACCATACTGTTTATTGATATCTAAGTTTTTGAAAAAGAAATATATAGTCACCCTTTTTTTTCGTTGATACCTCGGTCTTTGAAAAAGATGTGTACAATTATCATGAAGTTCATTGATACCTCAATCTCTGGCAAAGGAGTATAGATTCTAACTTGTGTTGAATGATGCCTCGGCAACTAACAAAGAAATATATAGTCATACTCGTGTTGATTGATACCTCGGCCTAAGGCAAAGTATCGACAATCATCCTCGTGCTCATCGATACTAAGAGTGAAAAATCCCCCCCCCCCCGTATTCATTAATACCTTGGCCTCAACAAACGAGTGTACAACCATCCTCGTGTTGATTGGTACCTCGGACCTTCGCAAAAATGGTAGAACCACCTTTGTGTCTAGATTTTTCTATAAAAAATATTGTAAATGAATATACAACTCTGATGAAGGTAATTTATTGCATAGCTTAGCAAATAGGGCTGCCATTGATAGAAAATTTTGTATCGATATATCGAGAGACATAATAGCGACGATATATCGGCTTTGACAGTAGATACAATGAAAAACATTTAAATATGTGTTATTTATTGGGATCATGGTATTATGCATGCTTGTATTAGACATTACAGATACAGTAAAGTTCCGCTTAGCGACCGGTCCGAAAATACGACCAATCCGATAATACGGGCAGTTTTTGAAAGAACCAAATTTTACTACAAACAAACAGAAAGGTTTTTTTTCCCTGTTATTTTTGTCACTGGCATTTGAAAACAGAGTTTAAAGTTTAAGTGAGCCAAGAAAACAGGAATTTCACGAACAGAAATATTTTTTTAAGCTTTTCTCGATATTTGAAAGTGAGTGTCGATATTGTATCGGATGATGAATATCGGTGAAATATAGATAATGCGATATTCAATGACAGCCCTATTAGCAAATAACTTTAATGAACCATATATATATATGATATTTCGGAGAAGATTTTTCTATTCTTGCTCTCGATACTTCTTTCCAGAGAGACAGGCCATCCAAATACCCCCTTTAGTTATTTCTCTGATCAGAAAAAATAGCAAACTTATTTACGGGAGACAATAATCGTCGTTTTATGATTAATGACAATAAACCCATTACAGATAGGTCAACTAGGGTTATTTTAAAGCCCTCCATCATTGCTTATTGCTATACAAAACTTTGATATACCTAGTAAAAATAGAACATCAAAATAAATCCAATTAAGGAGATATTTAATGAAAGATCTGCGATAATTACTTTTAAAACTTGATTCAAAGGAGTTGATAAATGTATCGATTTATATAAGACTTAAATTACTTCCTTTTATGTGCATTTTGCAGACTGGTAAGGTATAGAATTTCACCATAGGAAGCTTAAGGTAGGTATTTAAAATTTGACATCAACAAAAACCGTGATCGATATGATTTGGTTGTAATTTAAGAAGGCGCGAGATCCAGAGGCGTTCTCCCGCAGAGGCCGTCTTTTTGTTTACTTTTTTATCAAATTTAGTTTATTTGGGATGATGCATTTAAATTTCCATTAATCATTGAAAATGTTCTGCTAATTTTGTCCACGCTATTGTTATTATGTCATTGATGTTGTTGTTGTTTTATTCTTTAGACTTTGTTTTTTTAATGACTACAGCATTTTTAGGAGTTAAAATTTGATCATAAAGTAGGTTCCAAAATTATGTAAAGTCAAATATATATAGGAAGAAATCAATGGTTAAATATTTTGCACATTTCTTAAAACGTGGAAAAAAATGCTTTTTATTTCTGACACGACCCGTTTTCCAGATCAGGACGGGTCTTAACCGCTCGTTAAAGGTAAAATATGCAAACTAAGTTATTGACGGACGGATGGACATTTGATAAACACGAAGTATAATAAGGAACTCGATTTTGCTTATTACCGAATCCTGTACATTTTCCCTGATTTCAAAAATTTAAGAACTTGATAGATATCGGATGCAAAAATAACCGTTCAATACTTAAATAATTCGGCTGTAGCTTACTTGCAACGAATTTCAACATATTTAATCTAAACTCTATTTTATTCTTCTTCTATCTTCGTCTTTGTGTATGAAAGTGTGAAGTGGCAATAAAAAATCTCAAGTTATGTATAGGAGACCCCGTATCAAATATATGTATATTATTTAAGTGATTACTATATTACCCCATAACAAACTAACTGAATTAATTATTCAATTCCAATTTTTCATTCATATAAAATATGCCTAATTATTCATTTTTGAAACCGTGCTAACTATAAAAGCATTATGTAGAGCCTTTACTCTGCAGTTTGTAAACTTTCTTAAATCGACTATAAGTTTACATAATTTGAATATCATGAAAGAAATAGTTTCTCTTTCCTATAAATTGGTATTGTAAAATACATGTTTTTAACTTCTAAGTTACAAATACCTTGTCAGGGACTTTAGAATTGTTAAGTAAGTTTTGAAACATCTTCATCTAACTCTTAAATAAATGCATATTTAATTCTTGCGGCGCTCACGGCACGGCGTAGTGCTAAAATAATCCTCAGAAAATTATACGTTTATGATTAATTTGCGCTGGTAAAACATGGAATAATAATATAATATGATTTATTGTTTTATACTTGCAAAATTTGTTCTTAACTCTCGTGAACTGTTAAATTCTCCCTGTATAAAACTGATGTCATATTAACACTTTTAATTTAAATATAACGTTTGTTTAATTAATGTGCTATCTAAAGTTAACTAAGGACATGCACCGTAATTAGACGGAATAAAAAGTTTATAGACTCTCTTGCAGTTCCATGTATTGTTGTTTCATTGTTGTTTCATAATAGCAAAGGAAATAAAATGATGTATTTCAATATTTTCCAAATGCATGTTTGAGAAATCTGTCTAAGTGCATTTTTTTTATAACAACAGAAAATTCGTTCTTACCAGTCTGTAGTTGGACGTGTCTTTAACTTAAAGTCTCCTACGAAAAGTCCGATAATCTTCTGTTAAAAAAAAAAGAAAACAGTCCAGAAATCTAATAGCAAAATATCAACAATACATAGACAATTTACAGGGCCTTTATTCAATAAATAGGATATAGATATCAAGATATTTGTCCGGGCTGTTTGAATAGCAGTAATATTAGGGTAAATAGACCAGTGTTTACAATGGAATAAAATGCGTAAGTGAGATTTGAAGTAACTACAAATTTCCAGACCTTTCTCCCCCAATTTCGTTAAACTCTTTACGAGCGTCTGGGTTTTTGTCATTTAACCAATAGGCGTGCTTGTGCTAAGTGTCACCGCCTTCGATACACTACTGCGCATGTCAATCATAATCGGATTGGCCAATCGCATTAGGGCTGCTGGTGACATCTATCATAATGACGTTAGTTGTCTCACAGTTAAAGTCGGAAAACTTTCTCAGTGTACATGAATTAGTGTATGGATCGTGAAGTGAAAATTTTGCAAGTCAAGACTCTATTGACTGTATACATAAGTGAGTGAATATTGTTTGTGTTGGTAATGAAGTAGTTAAATATCAGGGAAAAAACTTCTCAATAATAGTGATCGGTGATTTAAGAACAGAGTAAATGATTCTCCAAGGCACGGATGTGAGTAGAGACAACCCGGAACACAACATGGCGATGACTGCGGCATCTAGTTCGGGATTGTACCTAGGTTCGAGCTCTCCAACAGGACATAGTGGATCTCCTGTTGATTTTAATTACCCGGCATCGCAATCAATGCCTTACATTCATAGAGACTTCGGTGAAATGAAATACATGCCACCTCAGCACCATCAAAACGGGCATGGACATTTAAATCACTATGCTCACAATCCGTGGAGTTCTATTCCTTCAGATATGGGCCCGTGGTCCAACGGTGGAATGGGTTCGCACTTACACAACCCACATCCTGATATGAGGGACATTAAACCTGGTCTACAGAACCAAGATTTGACGAACCCAGGGAGTACGTTACACCATCGACCGCCGCAGCACATGCATTCTCCACAAGGCTGGCACTCCCCGGTCACACCATCACACCTAAATCTCAACGGTAACGGTCATCAGCTCCAGCACCCGGGATACGGTCTTCCTGGCATGAATGGCATGCTCTCACCTGCTCATCAGATCCACCCGTCACTCAGGGATCATGACCCCTCGGATCTTGACGGGGGTCCCCATACTCCGTCGGATGAGGACGCCCCGTCTTCGGATGATTTAGAAGTGTTTGCTAAACAATTTAAACAGAGAAGAATAAAGTTAGGATTTACCCAGGCGGATGTAGGATTAGCACTTGGAACTCTTTACGGTAATGTTTTTAGTCAAACAACTATCTGTAGATTTGAGGCGTTACAGCTTAGTTTTAAGAATATGTGTAAGTTGAAACCCCTACTTCAAAAGTGGCTTGAGGAAGCAGACAATTCGACAGGGTCAACTACTAGTATAGACAAAATAGCCGCACAAGGCCGAAAACGCAAAAAGCGAACAAGTATTGAAGTGACTGTTAAGGGTGCTCTGGAGAGCCACTTCCTCAAACAGCCCAAGCCTCAGGCACAGGAAATATCCCAGTTAGCGGACTCTCTACAGCTCGAGAAAGAAGTAGTTCGTGTTTGGTTTTGTAATAGGCGCCAAAAGGAAAAACGCATGACCCCAGCTGCTCAGTTGGGTCCAAATGGAGAGCTTTTAGGAATGTCAGATGGTGAGCAAAATGATAACTCGCCACCTCAAAGACATGATATGAAAATGGGCAATATTAACACTGACTCTTGTAGCCCCATTCAGCAGGGTGGGGGCTCCGGTGAACCAGGGGTTTTAAATCTCGGTGGTATGGGTATGCCCTCCCTGGCGTCCTTATCTTCTCATAACTCGATGCCCCCGAGTAGCGGGGGTCACATCGTATCAATGTCAATGTCACACCTCCAGTCGCCCGTCTCACACCATCACTATCAGCAACCCCCGGGACATTGACATCATGACGTCAGAAATGTTAGAGAACTAAACTTTTTCAGGTGACGTCTTTATTCTAAGCAATGGATAGCGTCAAAACAGTGAACCTGTGATTCTCAGAAGAAGAACGGACGCTGCGGATTGGATCCGATAGTGAAGTGACGTCAATGACGTTAAAGCAGACGGTCAGTTTTGGTGGTTATAGTTTTGTAATTTATTATTAAAATGTGGAAAAATGAATGTAAATGAACGGGAAAATGCAAGTTAGTAAGTCTAGTGTACTTAACAAACATTGTAAAAGTGATTTAATATTTTGCCTTAGACAAGTTTTACAGTACATGTTCTTTCTGTTCAAATTTCATTTCCAGCTAGGATTGTTTGCAACGTATTTTCTTCCTTCTTGAAAAAAGTTTTTTTTTTCATAAAAAAAAATCACTTATGTTTTTGTTATATTGAAATATCAAAATAATATTTTTAACAGCGATTAAACTTATCTTCTGTCCTTAGAATCGAAATTTCTGCATGCAGAATTAATAGCTATGATTTGTGCGTAGTAATTTTTCTCTGCCAAGATGTTTAGATTTCTTGATTACTTAATTATCAGCAACTGAGGCCCAGCATCTGTCGGGGTGTCTCGCTTCTCGGAGTTTTGAAGTGTATCAGAAATACGCCTTGATTTAATTTATATCAATTTTATAGCGTTACAGTGTCACATATGCGCCTAATGGACACTGATATTTTGTTATCCCCGTTAAAATTTATTAAATCGCCGGCCACGCGTTAGAGTGTATGAAATTTTATCATTGATGATAGTAATTTATAGAATAAAAACAGATTGAAAACTCGAGCGTATTTTTTTCTAAATGTGTATATTTTTGCGATCTATTTTATGGTTTGGGAAAGCGTTGAAATTGTAATAAGATTACTGGTACGTTAGGTATATGTATCACCTGGGCAAATTACTGTGATTTAAAGTAAACGCGCTCATATCAAAAGTTTCAAGTTTAAATTAATTTTATAGATAACAAAAGGGTTATTTTGAAACTCTAGATTGTGCAGTGAAGCTTACCCCACGTCTAGCAGCTGAGCTAAACTATATATGAGAAATATAGTTAGTTCAACCAAACACTCTATGGTTAGTTTTACTTTCCATACTCGAAATTAAATTTCGCTTTAAGAAAACACGTTTACGTTCTTTAAAATTCAGGGTCTAAATTGAATATAACATTACTTTCATTTATGTAAAGTAAAGGTAAATTTTAATATTATTTTTTTTTTGAAAGGACACTATGAACAATCTGTGAGAGCCACTAGTCTAGGATAAAATAATATGTGTAAAAGAAAAAAATATAATATATTTATGAGCCATTGTTGTATGTATGTGCTAATAAGATATTTATGAATGATTTTTTTTCAAGATTTTTTTTTACTCAATTTGATAATGCATATTGTTATTTATTTGATTATAAAAGCCAAGGAATTTTTGCAAATTTTCAATATTTTAGTAGAAAAAAAGATGATTTATTTTCTCTTTTATTGAAAGAAATAAAAGCGAAACTATTGCACGTTGACTTAGGTGTATTTGCAACAACCTGCGAGCAACACAGCAACATCATAACTCTAGTTTGTTTTTATATCGCTGTATAAGATTGATTTAAAGTGATGGTTTTGCGATGTCAACTTTAATACGTCATTTAATTTTTGCTATTTTTTCCTTCAGATCAGGCTTGTTTTTTTCTTCTCTTGACTTGATATGAAACAGCGGTGTCTCAAATGCGCTGTTTTTTATTATTATTTTTTTCAAATGCAAGTCATGGCAAAAAATTGTTAAAGCTTACTACGAATGCAAAGAACGTTTTATTATATAAAGATCTGCGTTAAATGTACTTTATAATTTACAAACATACAGTTTATAGCAGTGTATATAACTTTCCCAGTTTGACGGTAAGAATGATGAATTAATTAGGAAAGTTTCATACAAGTTATATAGTAAATTGCAGAAATAAGTAGGTAGAGAATAATGATGAAAAATTAGGGCATAATCGTTTAATTACTTTTCCGTTGTACAGTAATTCATAGAGAAGTTTATATATAACTTAGTCCCTACATCTAAACAAAGATTTATTGCCTTAGTTTCCGTCATAAAAAACAACAATTTATTTCCGTGTTTAGCTATGTTTTATATATATATTTAATCTATCCCATTATTTCATACCTGGGTACAAAAATGATGAACTAAGGAAAAATGTTTTAATCAGTTAAATTATTTTTAAAGAAACCGTAAAAATTAAATTTAATCCTACAAATTAAAAATAATTAATATATATTAGTTTCACGTTTTTTTGCATAGAGAACTTTATGTTTTCCTCACAGAAAAGAGAGTATAAACATAATAAAATCTTTATTTATATAAGATATAATAAAGTGTGCTCTTTAACTTTATTATCTCTGTTTTTTTTAACACGCATTTGAATTACTTACGAGAATAATTGTAAAATAATATTTGAATATTTAACACGTTTAAACAAGGCTCATTTCTTTTATTTCGAAAAGAAGGGTCTGGAACGTTTTATTATTATTAATTATTATTATTATTTATTTACAAATTTTGTACATGTAGATGTTTATTATTCGATTTTATTATTTATCATTCGAGAATGTTTAGTGCCATGTTTTATTCGTCCGTTGTTTTTCAGATGTATTGAATTAAACTTCTATTTTTATTTTAAAATAATGTCTTACAATAAAGAATAATAGAAACAATGTTTAAAATTTGCGATGCAATAATTAAATATTTTGTATAATGTAGTATTATTTTCCCCCTTACTTTAACAATAATATACCTAGCTCAAGAACTTTCTGAAACTCTAACAATTTATTTATTTCTGTTATTTCTAAATTTCTATCATATTGCTCGTCAAAATGAACAGATCAGAACATAAAAGTCGATCCGTAACTTATACATTACATTATCTCTTTACGTTATTTTTATTATTATTTTCTCATGAGTTTAGCTTTTTTATGCCATTCTACGATCCTTAAAGTTGCTGTTGTAAATTGAAGGGGGAGGGGCAGCATAACTTAATAAATAACAGACTTACAAATCTATTCAAATTTCTTCCATTACATAAGATTTTAAGATTATTTTTAATTTCCATTATTTTTTAACAGAAAAAAAAAGAGAAAAAAAATCTTCATGTTTTTTATATATATATATATGAAAGGTCATTTCAGTGAGATTTGTAATCATTATTAGGAGAGCTGTTTGGAGGGAGATTTTTTAAATTGCTCAGTTTTTGATACTCTCTCTCCATTGTTTGTGTGCATATTTTAAACATGTCTGTGTATTTCTTATTTTATGAACATTCACTGAGAACACGCTTGGTTAATTTTATATTGTTTTAAAATAGTTGCCATTCAGTATATGTGGATATAATAAAGAAATGAACTTTATAACTTGCATTTATTGTATATATTTATATATAGAAAATGTCCAAACAGGTCCTTGGGAATACGCTTTGAGAAAAGAGTAATATCTTGTACATACTAGAAATGAAATGCTTTAACCTATAATATCAAAAGAAAAAAAGGAAAATCGATTTTATTTTTAATATCTTTATTTTGAGTAACAATAGACATTCACAGAGATATAGATCTTTATGTGAAGTTCAATATTCAAATGACAAAATAACGAGAAAACGACAAAGCCTGGTCAGACTGCATGGGCGTGCAGGCAAGCTGGATCTGGTACTAGTAGAAGAGGTTTATCACATCAGTACTTTGTGTGTATTTGCGTTTATTTATACTCGCCACCGGTTGCCCATATGGGCGAGCCCTCCAGAAGAGTATTAGTCATTTTATTTTTCGGAGGATAGTGCAATTACAGATACAGAAAGATGCCCCAATTCCAGAAGCTTCTCCTGGTTCTTTAGCGTGCCAAGTGTTTAAGCACCCATACACGGGACCTCGATTTAAAGTCTCATCCGAAAGACTGATTAGTAATTTTAGTTGGCCAGCCCGGGAATCGAACCCACAATGTCGAGATTACAAGTCTCGCGCTCTAACCGATTGAGCTATGCGGGCTGGCTACCACATCAGTACCTGCAGGTTAAGGGTTAATAAATGAGCCGTGTCACGACAAAACCAACATAGTTGGTTTGCGACCAGCATGGATCCAGACCAGCCTGCGCATCCGCGTAGTATGATCAGGACCCATGCTGTTCGCTTACAAACCCTATTACAAGTAGAGAAACTGATAGCGAACAGCATGGATCCTGATCAGACTGCGCGGATGCGCAGGCTGGTCTGGATCCATGCTGGTCGCAAACCCATTATGTTGGTTTTGTCGTGACACGGCTCAAATATTCCTCTGCTGATTGCAGATTGTATCACTTTAACTGAAAATTAGTCCTACTAGGTTTTTATCATTGCGATTACTTACATTTTACAAAATAGAACAACATTTTGTGACTGTAGATAGGATGAATTTTTGTCAGCCCCACTCCCCGGCCAAAAATCATGTTCATACACTAAAATAAGCTAAACACTTATGACTGATTTTATTATTAAGGCGTGCTTCATGTAGCATGTAAAAAATATTCTTTTACTGCAACAAAAACCAGCAAAGTACCACAGCAGACGACATTTTTCTAAACAAAAGGAATGTTAAACATACACAAGTTGTGCCAATTCTCATTAGCAGACGACATAATAGATCTGTTACGGAATACACAACTAGTGTGACAGTTAGGTGTCATGATGTACCCAGATAAGATAACGGATTAGGGATCTCGTCTGTCCAACTGACACCATTGGATACCCGCGGCGGTAATACACTATACATGTTCACAATACACACATATATTCTACAACGTCAATAACTTGTCAATATAATATCCAGACCCATCATTTTTGTCGTGTGAAAATTTTACCATGATGTGAAGTAAGAATAGACAAAGACTGTCCATCATTTTAAGAAATAGAAATATCAAGCGGGAAAATATAATAAACAACATAAAAAAATGGAAATCTTTGGGGTGCTTTTTTGTGTTTTATTATTTTTTTTTATTTGGGTACATTTCTATCAACTATTGACTTTATAATAACAAGAATAATTAAATACTGACAATGGACCTTGATGATGTACGATACTGAAGAAATCTCAATTATCTTTACTTTAAATATTTAATATAATAATTTCAGAGTATATAAAATGATATATGTATCCAAACAAGCTCCGTATTCTAGGGGGAAAAATCAGATAAGAATGTGAAATTATTCTAATTTTATTATTGATATTTCTTTAAATAAATTTCATACAATAATTTTTACATTGATGCGTGTGTTGTAATGTTTCGGATAGTATTACACCTCAAAGTGTCTTTAGAAATTATTTGAGCCGCGTCACGACAAAACCAACATAATGCGTTTACGACCAGCATGGATCCAGACCAGCCTGCGCATCCGCGCAGTCTGATCAGGATCCATGCTGTTCGCTTACCAACTCTTTTACAAGTAGAGAACAGCATGGATCCTGATCAGACTGCGCGGATTCGCAGGCTGGTCTGGATCCATGCTGGTCGCAAACGCATTACGTTGGTTTTGTCGTGACACGGCTTATTTGTTCATGAATTAATTATCAAGCCTCTTTAATACATGATATACATTTACCGAATACCTTTATATGTTCATACTAAATAGAATAATAAATATATTTTATATTAAATGTTTATAGTAAATGACATTGTCTATTTTTTGAACATTCATCATTTAATTTTAATTCAAGTCAAATATCTGATCAAAATATTTATTAAAGTCCAACGCATATTTTCCCCAACACATGTTACTTTTCACAAGAAAATATGAGGTAAAAACAACAATATCATCATTGCCAACAACAACAACAACACAAATTTCAATCTGGTATTAGATGTATAATTATTATTGTTCAAAAAATATCAGACAGATATACTTATATTTTTTTTTATTTTTAGACATCAGAAACGACAATATGTGAAGATAGGGTTGGATTTATAATAATGATTATCAAAACAATTGTACAATTGAACAATATTTTTATACATTTATTGTTTCATGAATATATAGAGTAATAAAACATGAAATAAGTGCTTTTGAAATTAATTATGGAAAAAATTTAGAATAATACAAATTTCACAAAATATCTCTTACATTTAATATTTTACATTATATATTTTACATGAAAAATGTTGTCTAACTTTATTAACAGTCCATTCAACAGAAAATGATAGAAGCTTATAATCTAAAAGTATTCACTGTTAGATTTGTTGAGCAACAGTGCTTGCAAATTTTATTTTTTAAGTCGTTCACAGATTGTCCACTGACATTGATGTTTCTTTCTGTTCTGACCACTTTCCTCCCCCAACGCCACAACCCGCCCCATCCCCTCATTTATATCATTTTCTCAGTGGCTGTTTCATGCCACGTTTTATGCTTGTCCTAAAGTCATTCGATAATTACATGAAGGTACATTCACTTATCAAGCTACCAAATCAATATATAATCAAATAGACATTTCACAATTTCATTTATATTGATAATAAGTTTATTAATTAAAATCGTTTTGATATTAGAGAAGGACATTGGAACTGCATTGCTTATTTTCTCCTGCATTTCATGAATTCTCTACAATCATTTTAAAAGCAAGATACAATTATAACAAATAATAGAAGTGAAACACAGAGTTAATTTTAGATTTGTATTCAAAATACAATAATGAATTTTCAACATGAAATTTAAAGATAAAAGACGATGCTTGACGGATGTAAACTTATACAACAATCCAAAACAACAACAACAACAACCACTGCGACTATAAAGATATAAAGTATATATTTTGTGTAAGCATATACATTCACAACCAAAAAATATAACAAAAGAAAGCTGAAGATATTATCCTTCAATAAAAAAAGAATAATTTAGCACAAAGAGATGTTGATGCTAATTAAGACATACACCACACGTTTAAATGATACACGCTGGTGTCGCTTGTATAATAATCACTTATTAAAATCTAAAATTTTATACATGTGATGGGTTACTGAATTGTATACAAATATTAAAAGTGAAATATATGGTAATTTAAGACTAGTTTATCATCATCATCATCATCATCATCATCATCATCATCATCATCATCATCATCATCATCATCATCATCATATCATCATCAGCATCATCATATCATCATCATCGTCATCATCATCACCGTCATCATATCATCATCATCGTCGTCATCGTCATCATCATCGTCATCGTCATCATCATCATCATCATCATCACCATCAACATCATCAAGTATATACAATAAGAATATAATGCAACAGATCCATTCTAAATACATCAAACGTCAATACTCTTGTTTTATTACATTTTTGTTTTATTTTATAAACGCACATATCCTGGTTTGTAAGATTTTAAAGGCAGTTAAACTTTATTTCTAGTGACATTTATTTTAACCAATTCATTTAAAATTGAAAAATGGTGAACAATGCACATTGCATATAGTATACCGAGCAATGGTTAAACGCACATTGACTTTAATTCATTTTGATGAAAAGTGTTTTTGTGAAATAAAAAAGTGCACACTGATTAATCAACGAGATAATTAACGACAAAAACTTTAACGAATCAAAATATTACACAGAGGGGAAAGCCGAACGATCTAACTGTTAGCTTCACGTATTGCTATTTCATTTCTCGTTGTTGTGTTAATATATCCAGAATAATTTCGAGTTATACTTATTTGCTGTAACTTATAGAAATATAGAAAATTATAAGCATGTTTAAATTATGAATGGGTGTATTTACTGGTGTACAGGTGTCACAGTTATATAGAGATAATGTCTTTTGTTTAATACAGATATAAAAAAAATTTCACGTTGGCATGAGTGTTTTCTACAATTTACTGGGTGACTTTTGTCCATCCATCGAAGCCTTTACCAAAATGTGAAGTTTTTGCGTATTGGAGGTAAAGATTACAGGGAAGGCAAAAATTATCTTATTGAAGTATATATACAACGCACTCTCTACTACACAAAAAAAATATTAAAAAAGCTGCACGTTATAAAATTGGTTAACTGATGTAAATGAAAAAACTAGTGAGAGCATAATACAACACATGTAATATATACAATCATTTTATGACTTTCAACAATACAACAAGGTGGTCTTATATAGCATTAACCGGCATTCAATGAATCAAATCTTAATATAAAAGCTTTATTACAATACATAGCTAATTGTGAACACTGGCTTCCTTTCTGAATTTAGCAATTCTACAAAATTAAAACATTGAAAGATAGAATAAAGCTAATGATACCAGGTTATATATACAAACAGGCAACTGCTCTTCGAATTATTTCTTATTCTGAAAAAAATAAAAAAAAAGACTGTCACGGTGTATTAATTTATTGGTTGAACAGATGTAATGAAAAAATAGTAAAAATACGCCACAGCAGAACATACAAGTATTTATGTCTAATAATAATATAAATCAATACTTTTTTTAAAAATTACATCCGTTACAAACCATTTATAGATATACATTGTCTATATCACTGTCTCTATTTGATATCTAGCATGGTAATCAAGCAGATAGTAATTTAAAAATACATCTGTACATTGTTTTTAACAAATAAATAACGTAAACGCGATTCAATAGAAAGAAATGCATGCCCCATCTCTCAAACTGGAGTGGAATTTCAATGAAAAAAAGAAGAAGAAAAAACAACGTACTTTTTAAAAATAAAAAGTGACGGATTAAAATTTAAAAGGGGAGATAATATCTGCATAATCGCCTCGCAAAATACAAGATTCACATGTACTATTGTTGAAACGTTGCTTAAAATTACAATTTTTACTTGAGTCTCAAAATTTAAACAGACACCTGGGTATGATTAAACCCTGGTCTGATCACGTCCGTAAAATCGGACTTTATTTTAAACTTTTGTATATTTTTAGAAAATTGCCAACGGAACACGGAATTTGTATTGAACACTTTCCTATCTTAATAGTTCCTCGGTCGATAATCATTCAAAGTCTCCGTTCATTTGCATGATAATCAGCGTAGATTGATACTTGATAGCTCTATGTAGAAATCCGAGCGTTTTCATGCTTTATAGAAACTAATTTACGGGGAAAATCCGCATCCTTTACACAAAAACAACAAGTGCCCCTGTAATTAAGTTAATTACAACCGTAATCCGGCCAATGATAGCGCTTTTCAAACGGCTGAAAATGGTTTGAAACAATCGCTCTAGGAGTTTCCGTACACTGCAGGGTTTTAGTGGCGGCTTTTACGATATAAAATTATAGCAATTTGGTTGTAGCATGAAACATTATTGAAGAGAAAAACGAGAAAAACGCAACAATAATAACCATAACAATCATACGTCATTTTGATATGTTTTTAAATTTTGTGAAATATCCAAGTAATTTTTACTAAAAAACTGGAAATATTTTCACCAAATTGTATCAGGAAAATAAAAAAACTATGTAAAATATGAAATATTTGTTTGATTTTATTGAATTCAGTAGGCAAAACTGTAACAAAAACTCGCTTCATGGTGTTTCGTTTCTGTTTTTGTAGGTGTTTAATATAACACGTGTTTGAATTACTGTCGTTTTGTGTAGTCAGTTTTATTTTGGTGCATCTAAAGGAGCAATATTTCCGCTCTAGATTTCCCACGGATTTTTTAGCTACACAAATGCACGACCTCAAGTTCAAGCATTACCTGAAAAACAATCAGTACTTAGAAGATGACTGAACTCTCCATCCATTAAGTTGTAGATAGATAGCGTAAAGGCTGGTCCACTCGCCCTAATGAAGTTCCACTAGGCACTAAACATATTTGCGTTAGTCTTCAAGTTGATGATCATTGTTAACATAAAACTATTATATATGTATGATATAGCTAAACTCATTTATTGTGAGGCTTATTATCGGAAACCTAGCCATACAGCTTTGAAATATAATTATTCGTTGAAACTTTGATTTGATTGATTTGACCTTTATTTGAACAGACAATTAATATTGAAAAGAATATAGATCAATGTTAAGACAAAAGAGAGCATATCAACAATGTATTTTACAGTTTACAGAGAGGATTTTCACTAAGTTTTCAATAAGCATGTATACAAATCTGCCGAGACAGTTACATATGGTGGTAAATATATACGAACTATTTTTAATTCATACGATTTCTTCATGTCATTCTTGTCCCTTCTTCTTGTGATTGAATATGGTAAGCAATAAAGAAAACTTCTATATAGAATGCCTATCAAGATACGATCATCGTTATATCCTTAAAGTGTACAAGTTTTTACATGCTGTATTTTGATGCACACATTCCCGACAAATTATCGAGTTCTCATATTTCAAATTTGAAGTTATTTGATACATATAGACAAGCGTTGGATCACACTAACATCTGCAAACAGCTATACGTTATTAGATCAACCTGAAATCGACGATGACTGCCCACCCGCGGTTTCCAACTATTCCAGGTATGGTTTGCTATCAGGAACAAAATTCCTATCATCAATTGCCACTTTATCAACATTTCATTCTCTCTCTAATCTGACTGTAAAGTAAAAATGTAAATGTACATATAAAGCAAACATATAAATTGGTAGTAGTTGTAAAAATCCTCTTTATACCCATGTATGTCAAGTGAAAATTAAAGTTCGGAAAAAGATGAATTGACACACAAAATTAATTTATGTTAATGAATAGATTCGCGAAAAGTGGAACCCCTTTAAATACACATTTAAGCTATCACCGGGCCATAATTCGTAGATATCAGTTCACGAACAACGTTATATAAAATGGAATCCATTCCAGAATTAATATTTCACTTAGGCAGGTACGAGAATTTTTATATTACATTCTTCTTCCTATTCGTGGTTGTATTATTAAGTTAAGCTTGTACCGAGTGGTGCACCATACACTTCTTTTTATCAAGGTAGGTAGATATAAAGAAATACGAAACCATTGTAGCATGGAAGTGTCAGTTGGCAGAAAATGCCATTCACGTCGGTAGGTAGTTTACGAAATCTTGAATATGCCATTTTTTCAAAGAGAAACATTGTCCTTTCTTGACATTTTTAAATAAAACAATCTTAAATGTGACCCGATAGTTTGACGATTAAAGACATTTTAATTACATAAATAGTTCAATACAATATAGTCTACGACGATTTATACGAAATAAAGCAACAATAATAATATATTATAGATCTATAGCATATCTTAAATGTTTAACTTCATATATGTATTATTCAGTCATTCCAAGATATGGGCAACGAATGAATATAGACCTATTGAACTTATTGGACTTATTGGACGGTCAAGGTCGAATTTATTGAACTATTGTGGAACTCGTTATTATTGTGGATAAAAATAACCATAATTTATAAAAACAATATGTAAAGATGACACCAAACACGATATTAATATTGATAATGGACCACTAATAATATCTCAACTAACAGCAAGAACAGATGTTGCATTTGATACATTTTGACAATTCAAATTTTGTGCAATATTAAAGTCTGCGTTAACAAACTTAAATCTTTGGGATCATTTTTTTGGAGACATAGAAACAAGATAGAGTGAAGTTCTATTTAATTAGACAGATATGGCGAGGCATTCGATTAAATCCTTCAGTGGAATGCCTCCTGCTGTACACTATTTCACACGTAAAGACCCATGGGAGCTGTACATTTTTGGCGAATATTGAGCGAACTGTGCATTCTCTTGTGGTAAAAATAATCGACTCAATTAGATTCCATTATAAAGCTTGATTATCTCAACTGATATCGACTTGCAAACTTTCGTAGTCTCTGTATGGAATGCTACAGGTTTCGTAGAAATTGCAATTTAGTGGTCGGTGATCGCAGAAATTCCGCATCGCTTTCTCGATAAAAGGAAGAGGGGGAGTCTTAATTTGCAATAATTGACATAAATGGTGATGAAAATTGCGAAATGGAGTTGATATAATTTGCTGGGAAATTTATTACAATATTTTATGCGATAGCGAATTTGCCAGTTGCATGTAAATACCATAGAAAATGCTAAGAAGAAAAAAGAAAAAAACCCACACATACACAAGACATTGTTTTATATTAAGGAGGAAAAAAACGTAGGGTGAAAACAATATTATATTACAATTTATAGGAAGAAACAAATACAGTTACACACATATAGCAAGATCTGCTTAATTTACGATGAACATCCAACAAACAGATGGAAAAAGTACACAGATTTAAATCCATAAAATGTAAAAAAATAAACTGAAAACATTATACAATTAACTATCAATTCTATTTTGATGTGCCGATAATGTAATTTTTATATGTGCGGAAAATATCGCGGTCCACCTTGTTATCTAAATACTGTAGCTGAAACAAAAAAAATGCACAAGCAGTCCAGAAAAAGCATCGAATACTCTAAAATGTTGAAAAAAGCTGACATGAAATTTGTACTATTAAAGATACTAGTTTACAGTGATATAGCTTAAGAAAATTGATTTTTTGAAGACAGTATTATGAATTAAAAAGCATAAAATCTGAAAAGGAAGAATAAAACCACTGGTTCATGTCTAAACAGCCATATATTTTGAACATTATTGCTGCGAAGTTATGGTTACAGAAATCGTTTAGTCACGGTAAAGTTAAATTTAGTGCATCATAGATCTTCGCCGAAGATGAAATTTGACATTTTCAGCCCTATTTTATGTTATAGTATAATGTTATAAAATAGTTTTGTTAAAAATTATAGCAAGAAAGAATTTGGCATGTAATAGCGGTTTTAAAAAAGAGGCCATTTAAATGTATTGCACGTGCATTCCACATTATAAACGCCTACATGTATTTAATAAAAAACTCGCAACAACAAAATGTTGTTTTTTTGTTTTGCCAAGATACATTTTGACACCTACAACCAAATTCATTTTAAAGTTTTAAGAAATTAAGGACAGCTCGAAACTTTGCAGTCATACAATGTGCACATCGTTTTTTCGTGCTTAAGAAACAGAATAAAATCGAAAGGATAAAAAAATGTAGACAGAAATACGGTGGTGTAAAAATTCTTTAAATCAAAATCAAAGAAACGATGCTTATAGTAATTATAATAAAAAAATCACGCATACATGCATGATTTCACCAAACTGCATGACATGGACAACATTAGTAGTTGTTTCTTTATTTAGAAGTATTTCCAAATATTGTGCTGTAATATTGTGCCATCACACCAGTTGAGGTTTATTACATCTATAAACAAGTCTTTTAAATGTTGTGCCCAATTATTGTTTTGCCAGCAAAACATTCGGCGTTTCCAATACTTGCTTTTCTTTTCCGAATGCCGTGCTGAAATGATTTCCCAGCATAACAACATTCGGCATTTCTTATACTAACTTTTTCCTCTTGCGTTTTGCTGAATTTTGTGCTAGAATGTTTAACAAGCCTAACATTCAGATTTGGTTTATTTGTTGTGCTAATGTCGAACGCGAACAATTTTCCAAATTCAAGCGCATAATTTTAAATGTAACATATATTACTGTAACCTCAATATGGTCAATGGAATTAGTATTACATAAAAACACTAAAATGGGAAAATAGAAGTTGCCATGAGGGAGTGGGACATGAATGGAATTGGCTAAAATACAGCATTATTATAGTAATAATAAATGACTTAATTCCCAACAGAATAGGACTTTATAAGCTGACATTTTTAGTAACATTTCTAAATATATCGGAAACGACATTATTCTGTTTGAGCCTTAAACAAATGAAAGGGACTTTGACCCCATCACATTTATTGGTGTTATCGAGATAATATAAAAGCAGTATAAGAAGTTCAATGTATAATAATTGTTGTACTAAAAAGCTTAACATTATTGATTATTACACAAACTATAACTCAAAGGTGCCTCCTTTTTAATTAAAGGAAATATACCTTTCTCTGCAGCAAGGTCTACATCGAATCGCTTTCTTTACTTTTTCACTTACTTAATCTTTAGCAAGAATATAACATATGTACTGAATTTGTAATCTAAAGTAATCATGCATACTCAAGACTGCTACGTAGTTCTGCCTTTCATTGAACGTCCTTCTTCGTCATCTTGTAATCTTCATCCACAATAGAATATACCCCGAATAATTTGAATGTAAATTACTCAATAAAATAGATAAGTATGATATAAAAGTAAAGCTCATATTTAAGTCATTCGTTTCAAAGGCTATTTTTTATATATATTTCGTCAATGTTAATTTTTCTTTACTTAGTAATAACATTACTTAAACTAAATTTCTGCTCTTTAACTCTTTGTTCTTTGTCTTCACGATTTTGAAACTTTTTTTTTCTCCGTAAAAATCATCTAAAATCTGTCAGATATTTTCCGTCAGTATAACATAAATGTACGACAGGTAACGTGATACTGATAAAATTGAAATTTCATTTCGTATTGATGGTACATTTTGTTCAGCTTGTGTATTTTCGACATTAAAGACTGCTCTATCTCAATTTCACACCCGTTCAATGTATCCTATCCCACCATCATTCCACTGATTATATCTATTGATTATTTAGATGAATTTTCTGCGTCGTATATTTAACCACTCAGTCGTGGAATAGACAACTTTTCAAGCGGCTTTATTCTCTCACTTTAGTACTGTATTTTCCAACTTTTTTACACTCATTTTTTTGTGGTTCGAAATAAATGAGAACGTTATCATTTACTTTGAATGTAAGAGGCAAAAGCCAGTGATTTTAGCTAGAGATTGGGGATGTTAAATGGGTGCAGGTTTATATATATAAATGAGTTAGACTTTGGTAACTAGGAAAATGTATTGATGGCTGAAAATTTTCTGTATTAAGGAAATTGACTCTGTAATATGACCACATTAATTTATTGACATAACTGACCATCACATGTCAACTGTAATTGTGGTCAAGAACACGTGCAGCGACATATCAACGTTTACACACATACATCTACAAAGGCACTTAAAATGTTTATACAGACTTGCAAATAATTGATCGGAACATCTCTTATAATGTGTACATACACATATTTGTATATTATCAAATAATATTCCTGTTCACAAACTTTAAGATTCTAGGAAAGAGCGATTTCTTGAGGACAAAGATAAAAAACATATAGTTACATACATATTGAGTCTTTCCATGACCAAAATTAGAAAAGACAACATCTGACACCCCCTAGCACCGACTTATACGGTTCTCAGTCTTCAACGCAACATGCAGTGAAATCAATGATCCCAAGGGCCAGGATAATACTTATAACAGCGCTGAGATGAATGTACACGACAGTCTTTTTGGAGAGTCAAATCGCAAAATAGGACACATATAAAATACGTACCATAGTTCCTTTGAATAAAGACCAAGCCACATTTGAAATGATGCAAATTGAATCTTTTTTTGGTATCAGACAATACATTAATCCGCGAGTAAAGGCACCGTGTTTGAATCAAATGCTGCGAGTATCTGTATTTTTGTAATAGCTGCGCTTCTTTCAAATAAATCACACGCACATTTCAATTATTTATTCAATTATATGACAAGATTATAAAAGTTACTATTAAGTAATTCACAACAAGGAACAAATGTTATGTATTTCAGTGTTTTGATACGTTTATACACAGGCGTTCATGCAATCCGAGCTACAGCTTGCCTGGTGATACCACTGTTCTATTTGGAGATTTATCGCACAGACTCGCTTCAATGAAAGACTACCACTTCCCATTAAGGTTGAGAAGTAATATTACTTTCTCCTATTTAACTTATTATTAAGTATACAACACATAATCTTATATCATATAACATATCATTAGCGACGCAGAAGTTGTTTGAGTTTTTTCCTATTACTATTGTCCCTAAACCTCGCCATGTAATAAGATTCCCGGGTGTTCGAAAATAAATGACGTGTTTCAGGATGAAATAATACAGAATAAAGAACGAATAAAAGAAATGACAAATATAAATAAGAGTAAAAAAACAGAGCTTTGTTTAAATTCAGACAAAGAAACAGTCATTGAAAAAAGTAGAAACTTGTAATATCTGACAAAATAATTTATATCGTCATGCGCCAAGCTACACACAAATAAAAACAAACAGGTGACTTGTGTAAAAAGCACAGTTGTAAAGACTTTAACGATATATTTGTTTATAAAGATTGAAATACTGTTCACCATGAACCGGCGCAAATATACAGATTCATTTCCACGAATTGACCATTATCACCAACAAAGTTTTAAGAAGGTTACTGCCCAATATAAATATTTAAAATCTGATGTTATTGACAAAATATACTCATGAAATATTGTCTTCCAATAACTCGTCGAGAAAACAAGGCGACACCAAGGTCCAAGTATCATAACGTCTTTGTTTGTATGACGCATTTCTATGCAGGTACATAATGTATTTAAATAGAAAGATTACATGTAAAGTCAGACACGCCTACCAAACACATACTGTAAACACATAAAAGAATGAATGGATATTTTAAACATCTATTCGCCTACTCTTCAACTATCATTTTAGTAAATAATAAATATGATATGATAATTTATTCGAACAAAAAATACCTATTTTTTTTACTGCAAGCAAGCAACACATGTAAATATTTATACTTTCATTCATGTATCTTGTTTTTTGGTTAATATAAAATAATACACTAAAAACGTCCAAATCAAGAAACAAAACAGTTGGCGAGCAAGAACATTTATTTGAAGCTTTCATCTACCGAAAATAGAAACTGCTTAAATTTTACTTCCTTCTATATAGCTCACCAACAACTTGACAAGGTCTATTTAGCTTGACGAAGTAAAAACTCTAGCTTGATACGGTATACAGGTGTCTATATACCTACATCGTCTCTAATTAATGTCAACAGTGTCCGGCCAACTGTGGAGAACAACTGAAAATGTCTTGACATACCGTAAACTCAAACGTTACGTTACCTCTTTTTATCGTGTTACGTCTTTTTATTGTGTAATTATAAAAAAAATTAACAGGTCAGTAACGCTAGATATATTAGACGAAGACTTAATATTCTATAAATCAAATGACTATTCTCAGTAAAGTGCAAACTCTTGAATTGTGTCTACACCAAAATGCAAGTTATATCTAAGATACATGAAGTTCAATTATATAGAATCAGCACAAAAAGCGCGTGGCAGAAGTTCTGCTTAGATGCGTTGGACTGGTCAAGGACAAGAAAGCACAATCAAACTGTATGTATTATATACTTGGCAAGGGATTATTCCAGGTTGCGCTGTTCATACCATTCTATATACTTTGTATAATTCCGATAAGTTTAAGCCCATGTGCCCTGCCCTGTTTGATGTCCTACTGGGCTTCTTACCGGTGGTCCTATGTTTGGGGATAAGTTCGTTGAATGCCGCTCTTTCTTGTTATCTTGATTTTCATATCTCAAAGGTTTTTCAGTTACATTTTTAAATGACTAAATATATCAACTTGCGAACAGAAATGCACAGTAACATGCTTGTATCAAAGTCTGGAAACAAAATGATCCATCGGAAGCATTAATCACAACAAAATTACATGAAAATTGCAGACTCGGTTTGATTGAGTCTGTACATGTGGGACAATGAATAAGTGCAACATTCCTCACGCCCCTTAGCACCGGCTTGAGCGGTCATACATTGGAATGATCTATTAACATAAAATCGCATTTCAAAATATCAACAAAATTATTTTCTCATAAAGTATCTTTTTTTCATATAAAAACGAACGACTCTGAATTGATATAGAAAGTAATCGATATATTTCTATCAGTGTTATGATACAATATGAAGAAAAGTTTGCTATTTATGATGCCTTTATACACTGCAGATTAACTGTCATCTCTCTTAAATACCCAACAATGTGTTCTTTACGAAAGTGACAGATACAAGAAATGCTTATGTCAACATAATGATATGCACGTTTTCAGTTTCCAAGACTACGAGAGATTGTTACTGATAACGTTCATGATCACATCGAGGTCAGGTCTGATATTCGGGATCACCTAAATACGAATATGAAGTTTCAAAAACATTTGACTGATACACGTATCACCTTGTACAAGTGAACATGTGAAGGTCATTGCTCCAATATAAAGGTAATATGTATGACAAATATAGATTTCAGTAGGTCATGTGACATTGGCGTCGAATTTCCATAAGATAAGCAAATGATAAGTGTAAATAGATGATTTCGGATACCTGCGTTACAAGTAACCTTAAAGACGGCCTACATTTATTATAGGTGAAGTACCTTTACACAGAGGCTCATCAGTGTCAAATAAACAGGCTGGTGACTCTGCAGATGTCTGTTCTCAAGGGGTGATCCACCTGTGGATCTTTCAAAAGGAGAAAATACTGATCTTGGTGGTCTAGAAGATACCATTACAGTATGGGTGTATCTATGAAAAATTTGAAAATAAATATTTTAGAATAACTGTTAATATATAGACATCACATACACTAACATAAAGGTTTGTTCTCGTTATAAATGTGATGTTAATAATTCTTCTCTAGCAATAACAACATTTCAACTAAAATCACAAATAGCTAGTGATTTATTTCAATGTCAGTATATGTCAAATTAAATAAATCGGACATCACATATACTTTTTATAGTTAACTCTGTTTCATTACCAAAGCTCTTTCATTTTTATTAAAGAAGATACATGAGTTTAGCATTGAAGTTTCAATATAGATTAAACCACACAAGAGGAAAGAAGTACACTTTATTTTTGACATGACATAAACATGTATTACACAACTTTTCACGAGACATTGGGCCTTGTTAATTTTACTTTTTTTGCTTACTACCTTGACGAAAAACATTTGTGATTAAGACTGCATCATTAAGAAAACGCTATAAAGATTTAAAAGTTGCAGTCGTCTGTTATAAAAATCGTTACAAGCACGAGAGCGTTCGAAGCGTAGCTACTTGGAGCAATGTATTTTTCGGTCTTCTCATTGGTTTAACTTCCTTTGGATTATACCTGCTTATTCAACTAAAATAGATACAGATATTGTACTTTACTTTATAATAGGATAGTAATAAACAAAGTTTTATTAGCAATTTAGATAAGTTAGCTTCTGTAATATATTAACACCCTTTTGTGTAAGAAATAAACGAGTCCATTCCCTGGTCGATTTCATTTCTACAGACATTGTGGTAAAAACTTAACCACACTGTATGCTGTATGGTATGTCCTTTATGATTTTCTTTTTAAAAATATAAAACTCATTTACCATGCTATATTGTAAAAAGTACGTGTTGTTGACAACGGTAGCAGTCTGTTCTTTCCCCCACGCCATATTGTATTATTCATGATTTTTTACGAACCCTTTTTTTACAAATTTTAAAAATTGAAAATAGATGACGCGCATGCGTATCACAAATATCAAAATGGCATCCCACTCGTGGAAAGCTATTTCATTAACATTTGATAAAATAGTCTGTGATTTTCTATGATATCATTTTTATCAATATATCAGAGATTGATAAGAAATTAATAGAAAATACATTTAGTTTCTAACCACACCATATGCGCTTAATTTGTTATATTTTGTATTAAAATAGTCTATTTCATATCAAATGAAATTGGATGGAAAATTGCAAACAAACGATGTTTAATTGATTATGTAATTGATTATATTTTTCAAACATGCATTTTTAATTATTGGACAAGAATCATTGTTCAGGTTAACTTTGATGGATGAATTATAATTAATAAGTCAGAGTAAAAAGTAACAACAAATAAACATAATGGTGCAATTTGACTCCCAAATTTTGCTTTTAATATTCTCAATTCAAATGCTAAAATGTGGGATCTAAAACATTGGAAGCGATATTGTTTTTCAAGAGTGTTTAAGGAACAAAGTTTTATTATCATTAATTTTAATGCGTTGCAATATTCATGTAGAAAAAGCAATCTAATCGTCAAACAAGTACCAGGATATGTACATTTCAGTCCAGTATATCTTTATTGCATGCTAAATCACCTGCCGCCTTCCAAACAATTAACGTTTCTGTCCGTATATTGTAGTATAAATAGTCATTAAAGTTGTAGAATCTATGGTGTTATCATTCTCAATACGAACTATAACTGAAGCATTTAATTGGTTCATCGCCTGTTTTCATCAATGACATCCCTTTCTCTTTTCTATCACGGCGGTAACACACAGTGTTCAACAAAACTGTCAACACTAAAAACCTGTAAAAGAATAAACAATTTATTAAATTCAATAAACAGGAGCGAATGAAATAAATCATGTTACAAGTGGTTAAATGAAGCGTACTCTTCCGTTGAATTGCCAAGAAAAACGGGTAATTTATATGTGGAGCATGCTACAGTAGTAAAATCAATGGGTGTGAGAGACGAGGCAATTGCAGATATTGAAATAAAACTGATTGCAACTGATAAGGCATTGGAAAGTGATTTTTATAGAATTGAAAATACATCGATTTAAGATTACAGCACAAGTGACAAGTGGCTTCAAAGCAAAGGGACAAAAAGAACAAAAGTAAACAAATAAAGACATAACTACATGTTCTTTTATGGGACTAATGTACAAGTATGCTGGTATAACAGATACTCGCAATTATCTAATTACAAAACCAATAGCCAATCATCACTTTTTTTCTGAACTAATTAAAGTGTGTGCTTTTAATTGATCCATATCCAGTAAACTCTCTACAAGTATGAAAGAAAGAAACAGTTTATGACAGTTTTGTATTTTGAAAATCTATCACTTTGTTATAGTCGATTACAAATACATGTACCTTTATCAAATACTTCTCAATCGCCTTCGACCTTTTTCTAAACACTGTATTGAAGACATTAAACAAATTTATTGATGAAGGAAACTGATTCAAAAAGGTTTAAAATGATGTTGCAAAAGAGAAATCAGCGTTTGTGTTTGAAGGTCAAATACTTACGACAAATATTAATATGTCGAATCACGAAGAAGGTACACACAACTAATTGTAATAAAGAGGTGTTTGTGGTCTAATTTTGCTGACAAAACGACCTTTAGCATACTCATTTACATACTCTGAATGGAGAAAAAATACATTGCAAAGATACACCGATCAGCGTAATGACATTAGGAATTATGTTCATATAGGTAAATGTGTACAATTTGACACCTTTATGATTGACAGGTCATCTATCACCGTGACAACCGGATCAATCTGTCTATCATAACTAGTGTAGAAAAAGAAAAACCTTACCATTTGACATTTTCTACAATAGCTGTAGAAGGCCATCATTTTACATTTATACAAACATACTTCATGTGTTAGTTGTCGATCTCGCTTAAACTGTTGCATACCTTAAAATGCCTTTCTTGCTTTGCATCTAGAATGAATTGTTGTCAAAATAAGATATAAATTAATAAAGTTCAAGGCATTGTATAAATATCATATTTGTTACTGTAAGTGTTTCCGGTTTTGTCTTAATTACGTATCATTTAAACATTAATTAATTCAGACTGATAGCCTCACAATGCTGATGTCATTATTATCGACGTCACGTCTACTATTACAGAATAAACATGAAACACTGGTTCCCAGCTTAGATGGGATACCAAATCAACATATTTACGGAGTGTTTGGTTGGTTCCAAACAAACCAAAGTTTTGACAAAGAATGAGCAATTTGTTTGAAAAAGAAGAACATGGAGCAATGACATAATTCATAACTGAGGAAGTCGTGATGTGTCAAAAACCCTCGAAAGTTTCCTGCAACATAAGGCAAGCGTCCGTTAAGTTATCATGTGCAAGATAAAGAAAAGGAAAAAAGAAAAAAAACAAAGAGGAAATTACAATAGTAAAATAATTGATTATCTTTATATCAAGGGCTATGAGATGAATTAGGAATTTAGATACACACCAGGTCACCGTGACGCGTTACTTTTTTCCTTGTGTCAATTGATTAGATTTATTTTCAGTCTTGTCAAAAGGCGTGACACGGTATGATAGAAAATGTAGATATATCAATGAAAGTGTTAAATCATTTATCATTCATAATTGAGCTCTATCAAGGGTTGTCAGTGAAAATAACTGAAAGACAAAGCATCTTCAGAAAAGAGGCCAGCAAGTTGTTTAAGGCTTTAGCATTTGAGAAACGGTGTAAAGTTTGCAAAGAGTAGCTGAAGATACGTACGATACAGTTTTCAAATATTATTTCTAAAGGCTTTTCAATCCAGTTAGTTATCTACTGAATGTTATATGTGTCAAACATATTTATGTGTTTAAATCTGAGTAAAAGGCTTAATATCATGTATAATTTGAACCAAAGTCATAAGGTGTAGAAGTGATAACCGCAAAACACCAAGTGGAAATTGGATTCCACATTAACAAAGAATGATATGTACCCCGTTTTGCCTTATAAAAAAAACCTTCATGTAGGTGCAATTTGGTGGTAAAGCACATACACATTTGGGCATCAAAGCTTATCAAATACATACATAGTCTACATACGTTTTGTTCCCATATCTTGATTATGAAATCAATATAATATTAAAATTGGATGTTTAAGGCTGGTAAAATAAAAAAGTTTGCAGGTCTGTTTGAATCTTTTTGAAAACGCAGCGAGACAGAGTATGCTTTCATTCTTAATTAATACAAACAACACCGACTTAAGCCGATTCGACACTTAAATCTAAGTTATTCTAAGGGCACTAATGAATTCGTATATAGATTGCAGAACAAATTTTGATATATCCAACTGCAAACTAGAAAAAAAATGTAGTCCGGAGTATCATTAAAACTAGGTTAGTTTCTGATTTACAATCTGTATTATAACTTAAACAGACATCAATGATTTTGAATAAAGCAAACACTTTCAAACAATAAATGTAACGATCACTTGAAAGACATTAAAAAATCCCTCAACACCAATAAAGACCTGTTCGTCCCGATAACGGATAAATACCAGTTATAAGGTTGAATATAAAAAAAATCTAGTTAAAGATAGTTTCATATCCCTAATTCAAACTTACCTTTATAGACCAAAAACCTATTTTTTAAAAGAAATCAATATACCAATCACAGTAAGCGTTTAATAACGTTGATGGCTGCAGCACTAAAATGACTGACAGACTTGAATAAATGCAAGAATTGACAATTTGTTCACTTAATAACTAAATATTTTAGACTATATATTTGTATACATGTATAAACATGAATTTGCGCTGTTAACATTTCCATATAAATGAAAAAATCATGTACGTAAAACACGCATGATGCCCTTGTAAGAGCTGTAACCTTGACCTTCGTTGTGTTAATGTCAAATACATAAGAAATAGCGGCATGACCGAGTGGTAGACGAGTCGGAATTATAATCTAAGGATTGTTGGCCACGTGGGTTCAAACCCCATCAGTAGTGAGCCGTTGCATCTTTGAGAATGTATCATTACACTCATCGCTGAGTACTTGTTGGTTCCAGAGAGTAACTAGTAGTTTATAGCTTCCTACACAATCAATCTTAAATGAATTCTATATAAATTAAACTAGATATTTAAGTATATGTGTGTATATATGTGTAAATTGATTGAATCATTTATTTTATCATTAATATTCAAAAGCAGATGCTTCGTGTCTTATCTATTCCATGTATTTATGATGTAAACTATAATACATATATGAATTTATTGAAATATATATGTCGTTTTGATATAAAAATATAAAGTGAATTAGTTTATGTGAGAAACATGAAGTAAAGTACACGACAGTCGTGCCATCAAACCAGGATAAACATCTTTGACGGTGTTGAATGTCGACTTATTGATGATGCGAGGCGGAGAAATTGTCAGACAACATGGATCATCACATCAATGGTGACTTTGTTATTACTTAAACATTTGTCGATTGCATGAACTATAACATACACCATGCGTTTGCTTCTTCAATTTAGAAATAAGATAAAACCTGGTGTCAACTATGAATCAAATGTTGGGATAAAACAGATTGACCAGTTAGAATAAGCAAAATTCCTTGGAGCTATTTGCACTGAGCGAGGCAAAGTAAGATATTGAAAACCTTTAAACTGAAAAATTTGACAGATACAAATTATTCTAAGCAGAACAAGTAGTCTATGGTGTCAATAACCTCTTTTGACGAGAATTCATATTCTTATGTTGCAACATAAAGTAATTTGTAATTTTTAATTGGTTGCATAAGGGGCGTGTTATAAGTTTTTAAGTTTATTTTAACTAGCTGGTATCATTTTACAGTTAGTGAAAACACACTATTGACATTATGGCCATTAGTTTAATATTTCATATCCAGGGCGATTTATCAGAAAGATGGGTTTCTGATATTTCTCTCAGCATTGTGAATAAAGTATGACTAGGCTGTCAGCTCGTAATCACCGTGCAATCAGAGAGTACTGGGTCTCCACGTCTCACCTGATAATTCTGTATTATAGAAACACCTTTTTCCCAATCATACATATTTTACGGGATATTAAATGTTTCTGTTTGATCATATTGTTCAAAAGTGTGATATCAAATTACCGATGTTTGCTTTGCTATTATGCAATGATTTATTATTCCAAGATCCGAGGCGTGATTGTTGAGCAAATATTTTTTTTCCTGTCAATATAACATTGTTTCAAACAGCGGGTTAGGTTGAATTTGATGGAAAAATCCATCGATGTTTAAAAAACAACATCGATATATACTTAAACAACAAAAACAATATAAAAAAAAATAAATAAATAAATAAATAAAACAACCCCACGCAATTTCAATGTCTCTTTAATAAAGTGCTTAAACGGATATAAATTTGTACTGTCAACTAAAAGGCACACACTGCTTCATTAAATATATATCATATATCAATTTTACATGCTTGAATTTCTTTAAATGGAAGTGTTAGGTTTCCGAGTTAATATAGTTAATATACAAGTAAACAATGTTTTATTTTATTTATCTGCACAATTTTTAGACAGCGTATCTGTCAATTCTTAAACAAAGTTATTTGTTTTAGCTTAATTTGTTACAATATACGTCAATCGAATCAAAGGCTGGTCATAAATCAATGCGGGTAAGTTTATAAGTTACCTGGTCATCGGTTGTCATAGAGGTGTCGACTTGTTACATTTAGGTGAGAACAAAAAGACCGCAACACCTCAGGCCATGAAGAGAAATGATGACTTCATTATTGGTCAGGCTAACAAATGATAAAATACCGGACAACAGTAAAAATGTATTGAAACAGAAATCTATCAATGAAGGTACTTTAAGTTAAATAACGATAAAATAAATTACACTCGTTAACGATAACAAATTAAATAATCACTCTTGTATTTTTGTTAATTGTTATTTTCTTTAAAATAAATCATTAGTTTAGTTAATTGAAGAAAAATGTTAAGGATCTAACCACCACTTTTAAACTGTGGTATAATTGCTTGTTACATGCGTTGTTGTGTCTAGTGGTTCTAGATTTCTACATATACTAGTAACTTGCAAACAAACTGAAGCAATGACAACCAGTCCGAGAGGAAAACGTAACAGACAAAGTATTTGACTTTAAATGTTTCTCAGACATATATTTTAATCATTTCAAACACTGTGTTGAATCGCTTTTCCACATTGACCTGTTGTAACCAAAAGTATAGAGATTCTTCAGCCTCACGACCAGACTGAATACTTTTGGTACCTTTGTTTTTCGAAAAAAGAAAGATGTATATATTGAAACTATTTAACTTTAAATGGACTTTTATATCTAAAAGCAGGGCAAATTTATTACACAAATTCAGCAGATACTTAAAAATCTAAATCCTATACGACACGACTAGGTTTGATTTTCTGTTTTGAATAATTTACAATGACATGCCCGTGTCCCCTGTAAAGGTTGGTGTCCTCCTGGGCTCCTTGCTGATGATCCTGTGTTGGGGACGCGTTCATTGTATGCCACCTTGTTTTTCATATTTTACATAAAACCTTACTAAATTTGCCTTCTATACCCCACCCATTAGAAGTGGAATAACTTATATTCAAAAGGTAAAATACTATGATAGGAAACATTATTGAAATATTAAATTAAAATATCTGCTATATCTATATGTTCAGACTAAGGCCATCACACATTGCTATTTTGATGTTTAGGTAATATATATGAACAATTATTTTTATTCAATATCAAAACGATAATTAATTCCTTTATTCCGAGCAGTCAACGTACTAGTAATATAATTTCGAAATTGTGCACAACTGGTATTAACTGAGGGAGCAAATGGCAAGTGTAAATGTTTTAACATCGTAGACTTTGTAAAGATATAAAGCCATACAAAATATTTATGTACTCAACATAAGCTGGCTTGAGAGATTATAGAGCAGACTGAAATCATAAAAGGTAGAAAAAGCATATTTGTATATAAAATGATATGTTTACTTAAGATGGCCTTACATAAAACCAGTGTATAAACTGTTCATTGTAGTACAAGTGGGAAGTAAACTGTATTCTTTACTTTGAAGGTGTAATCAAGGATTTGATCAAGGACCCTGCTATATTGTTTTAAGTTGCTGTTGTACCGGGGCTTAGAGAAGTTTATAGATGCTTAAAAACTAATATAACAGTCAACAGTCAGGTACGGGAGACGCCGTGTTACATAGTGCTTCGCGCAGTTGTTACATATTTCCGATAGAACAGAGATTTTATAAAAGTTTATATACGAAATAATCATTACACTTGTACATTTCTATATATAGTTTTGAGAAACATTCATTATTTTAGTCTACTCAGCAGTAAATTTGTAAATCATGAACTCAGTTTAAATAAACTAGCGTCTTAATGCGTTTCACATCGACGGATGATTCGAAATTCGAAATCAAAACGCCAGCATTTCAAATTTAAATGTTGAGGTATTCTTAAACCGGTGCTAGGGTGCGTAGACGGTAGCTTGCTTTACGACCACTGCCCTTGAACTGGACTATTAAAAACAGAGCCTGCAACATTTGTAATTTTACCGTGTTGGGCGTTTTTAAATATTTCATTCTGTTGCACTTTTTCATTATCCCTCATGTACAGACTCAATCAAACCGAGTCTGCAATTCTTATGTTATTTTGTTGTGATTAATGCTTCCGAGGGATCACTTTGTTTCCAGAATTTTGATTTTCCGACAGTTTACGTTTGACCTTGCACTACATATTCGTTATTACCTTCGCCTTTACCAAAAATTTAAATTATAACAACTTTCTTCTGACCTATGTTCAACAATCAGTATTAATGGTATTGATGTGTAAACATGTTTATAAATGTAATTGTGTCCGGTTATCCATATGAGGAACTCTTCAAGAAAAAATATGTATCTTAAGTGTAAAACAGCTATTCTACATTCCAGAATAACATTTGAAAGACACGGGTAAAGTAGTTATATATGACAATGGTTGAAAGTTCGAAATGAAAGCAGAGCCCTCCTAATGTTACTTTAACTGATATCTATAATGTCACTGCAATATATAACATTTACTCTCGCGCGGTAAAGTGCAATGTACGTCCTTGATTGGCGACTTTTTAACATATCAATAACCTTGTCTAACTTAACATTAATATTTATAAACTTCTCCTTAAATTTCAAACGATAATTTGTCATTTCTGGTGTCAGAATTATTAATTAAAGGTTTAAGACATTTTGCTTTCTTACAAATCAATGCAACTACACCAATTACATCGTCTTCAATACAATTACCGTATTTATAAGTAATTGTTTAATTTACTTTCAGGTAAGGGGACGAAGTCGGTTCAAATCGGTCTACAGACATCGGATTTTCGAACATACATAAACTCTTAAATACATCAAAAAATGAAACAGTTAAAGGTGGTGTTATATTGTTCGTTTCACAAAATGTACTTTTTAACTTTTAAAAAACAACTTTTCCATACAATGTTAACAGTAAAAGCTCATATATATGTATGGTAGGAACAAAGAGTTCTTTCTGCTATTTTAGGAAACAAACCCAGGCTTTCTTTATGGACCCTTTATATATACAGATTTTTTTTTTATTTTGACAAGTGAATGTGTGTTATCACACACAAAAAAAATCTGAAGAAAACAAAGAAATCGACAGAGATATTTAGAGAGAATTTGAAAAGTCTGCCATGTAGATTGAAAGTAAGTCAGAAGTCAAATAAGGCTTGTATGTACTGTAAATAAAAGTTTATTTATAAAGACAGTACGGTCCCTTACCAAGAGACATTCCACGGGCCGAAACGGCATTTTATTTACTATAAATGAAAATCAGTTGTCTCTACAAATAAAAGGATCGTACCGTCTATTTGACTGGCGTGAAATATCATTATAGAAGACCATGTTCAAACACTAACGAAGCTATTTGAACTTGTATTATTATTTTAGATGGACGAACGAAAGAGTTTTGTCTGAAAATAGAACTTTTCCAACTAAAGCGGGAAGACATCTATTTTAGAGCTACGAAGACAAAATGGATGTTTCTTTCTAGTAAAAGACACTTGATGTAATTATTGAACTCGTAATAAAACGAGAAATTTGAAGACGAAAGGAGCACAAAACATAAAACGAAGATTTAGGAAAACTGCGAATGTCCTTGATTTTTGAAGTGTTTGAAAAATGCACTACAGTCACATTTTAGCAACATTTATATAATCTCTTAGACGCAGAAATATACCATCTAAACGATTTAAAAGATAATGGGTGGTTTCAAGTTTTTATGAGAAAATGCATTACTTCCTCATCATTGAAAATAACGAAACAAATAAAGTACGAGGCAATTTGAGTGAAAACAAATACTTCAACTCTAACAGGTGCTTCTGATGTTATAACATAGAACTAGGAACGTTTTCAATGATTATGATTACACGTAATAAATTGAATAGGTAATAATGAAATCAAATAACTTATATATCATATCTTTTTGAATAAAATCTTAGTTTGACATATATAGGAAACCGCAAACTCATTCTTGAAGATGATTGTAAAGTAGAATGAAATAAACAAAGTTTTTGTTGAGCTATCTTTACAATATGGATAGATGTTTGTATGTTATTTCGGAAATATATATCAAGTCATATACAATACTGTATTCTTTAAGGGATTGTAAACATAAATATTGATATAATCTCAGATATAAAACACTCTTGCAGACAAAAATCATACACCGTGACCATCTCTGATTTAATCAGTCATTTTGTATAGTGAAATTTTCCATTAAATGTCTATTATATCTATGAAAAGGCAAATATTAATAATTTTATCGCTACCAAACCATACTCGCTCCTAAATCAGTGTTATATATGTATTTTGGGCGATCGTATCCCACGGTATGTCAGTCTCTCATTTGGGTTTAAATGACTTGAACACATTTACATTGATGATAATCGACTTTTATATCCAAAATGATATCATATATCTTCGCTATTTGACGGTTGATATCATTTTGCCCCACGGAGACTTCAGAAATGGTTTTTTGTCTGTTCCTTTACACTTACACCTGCAGGTCTAAAACTCAATTAAGCAAAAAACTGTGGACATACCCCTTTTTGTTTGTCGATTCTAAATAGTAGAAATAATATCAAATTAAAAAAATTATCATCATACAAAAGCAACGAAATATATATGCTTATCACTCCGTAAAGCAAGATTTAAGTGTTACACAATTTTAAATATTACGTTATAAGATCTATTGCTAAATATATGTTCATGGACTTCATTGAAATGCGACAACATGTTTTATCCCATAAGGATTCTGAAAATTTATCTGCACAAAAACGCGCAAAATCTTAAGCTGTAATTTCTGGATATTCTTATGTATAACTATTGGGTTTACGTATATTTACAAAAAAGGGTTGCAATTCATACTTTTCATTATAGGCTTGCAATTCATAATAATCCTATTATATTAGTAAAACTTTTTTGACGTAAAGTGCATGTTTCGAATTAAACAAGGCGGCCCTCAATTCTAATAAGCAAAGGGACCAAAACCGAAGTCCTGATTTTAAGTAAAGAAAATACATGAACTGTTAATGTTCCATTAAATATGTACTTATTACATTTGTGTTATGAATGTGTTGTTTTCTCTTTGGACTAATTAATGCATCTTTTAATTAATGTTACTTTTTTGTAGGGTTCTGTACTCAAACAGGGCGGGGCATAATCATTTGGTCTAAAGAAATCAGCAACATGTACATACTAGAGTACATTGATTTACTCATTCCTACAGATAAACATCGGCTTGTAAGTGAAAAATGTTACATCTATATACATTAACATTATTTATATAAAGATTTTGACTGTATTTGGTGCAAGGTCGAATGCAAATCAAATGTTATTTGAACGCTTATGATTTTGCTAAGAATGAAAGTTTAATTGCAATGACCTTAAATTTCCGTCTTTTAAGCACAATGGTTGATTTGTTATTGCCATCCGATGTGAGGTTACATAAGCGCAGCAACACACGAACTTGACTTTTACAGCTTTCTTTATTATGACATGGAATACTGTTTTATTGATGAAAGCCTTTTATGCCAGTCTTACTCAATAAATGTTAATCGGCGTTTTATTTCATTTCGGCATATAAATATAATGTTGATTAAGCACTATATAGGATCTTAAAATGTCTGTACTCCCTAACACTTCCATTACAGGAGCCATGATGATTCCAACATCGTAATTTTTAGAAGAAAAAACGCTCAAAAATAATAAAAGAAAACAATGTAAAGTTATGTAAGTAGTTATATATGTTATACATCAGCTGATCGCCTATTTTTAAAAAATAACTGACACTTAACATAACAGAAAATGGGAGAAACGCTCATTTGCAAGAT
Organism: Ruditapes philippinarum; assembly: GCF_026571515.1. Lineage (NCBI taxonomy): Eukaryota > Metazoa > Mollusca > Bivalvia > Venerida > Veneridae > Ruditapes > Ruditapes philippinarum. The sequence continues at coordinate 63,370 of NW_026865399.1, read as the reverse complement.
ATTTTTCATACATTTATAAATGCATATACTATATATCCGGTAATGGAAAACCCTGTGTCCTTGATTGAACTTGCTTATATAATCAACTTTTGTTACACTTCATATTGTTAAACGAAAAACAATGTTACAAAACTTTTGTTCTAAATATTATACTAGTATTGAAAACATGATGGGTTTTGAAGAATTTGAATTCGGACATAATTGTTTTCTTTAAAATACAAATGTGTTGAAGAAAAAATCGTTTCAGGGAAAACATGTTCAAGGGCAAGTAAATTAAATAAAACCACTTAAAAACTCGAGTCTAGTATTTGAAATATTGAGCGAATTAATCATAACACAATTCTAGGTATATTTTATTTTTTCTCCAGACAAAAAGCACATACGGAATAATTTTAGATATATTTTCTTATATATTGTAGCTCACCTTTTTGACAAGAATGATTTCCCCTGAGAGCTCAAGTAGATCAGACTTACTGCATTAATTTATTTCCTAACCTTAACGTATGACTTCTGATACGTTCTTTTTCTCGTTTTCATTTTTCTCAGAAGCTATTCGCTTTTATCCCTGCCAGCCCATAGTACAAGAATCATCCGTTAGACGCGCTCAAATAATGTAATATGTCGAGCTTTTATACTTTTGGAAACAAGTAATCCAATTGGTACAACTATCTTGGGATTTGACAAATTTCACAAGACCTTTGGGAAATTGGTAGCGGTGGTGTAGCAGGATTATGATGTATAAAGACACATCTTTGGCGGCCTGTACAGTCATTGCCTAGAGGCATTCTTTAGCTTAACGAGCGGTGATAATTGAGTGAGGCAGCTACCGACTACAACGCTGATTTGATTTTCGTGTTTTGAAGTTCCTTTCGCTTCTTTATTTCCCGTTATAGACTGTCGTTTCCTAAAGTTTTACAAATCTTAACAATTATAAGAAATCCCTACATGATTCCTTGACAGCAGAGGTAAAATAACAGATAAAAGTCAAATAGACTAATAGCATTTTCTGAAATATGTAATATTCATTTATCTCTTTGAAATCTCTTTGGAATGTGCATGCATTAAATTTATGGACTAGAATACATTTCTGTAAATCTATTATTAGAATTAACGCTGCAGTTAAAGTAACCACTATCTAGCAGAGCAATGTTCTGCAACCGCCATGATTTAGAATGAAAATGAATAAGCTGTTACATCTGTTACCAAATTACAGGTAAATATCAACTGACAACAGTAATAACTATGACTTTTTACAGCTATCATACCGAACACTACATTTTGTGAATATAAATATGCTCATACACTTTATTTCGTGTTGTTAATAATTTTGTATCTAGTAATTATTCATCATAAAGAGATACAAATGCGGTTAGATAACTCATCGTTCACATCTAGCTACGGATGAAAACGAACGTAGATGAGTCTAATTAACGTGGTATATATGATTATAACGAGACTGATGCGTGTAATACAAAAAATTATTGTAATCATTCACTGCGGTCTATTTATCAGCTAGGCCGAGACTATCCGCATGACTGATCCCTCTAATATCATTTATCACTAATAATGTACACTTGCGTACGCCGTGCACACAAATTAGCATTTTTATTTACAATGAAGAAAATTGGTAAACTAATATTTTCACACGAGATATATACTCGTTAACTTAGACTGTGAGTAAATATAACTTTTTCTTTGCAAAATTTGTGAAGTAAATGATTAATGATTATAAAAATAATTATATTACATCATTGGCATAGTTTTAAAGCACGTGGTCCTTGCTTTGGTCATTTTGCAATGACTCGGACTTAACAGTCGAGTAGGACCACGGATGCCCTTTCACGCATATTTTCAGGCACGTAATTCCACGTGAGTAAAGCCATATTCCTTCAATTAGGCACTTGAATGGTTTCCTCACGTGATAAATACAATATCCTTCATGGAATTTTTACCCATATCGTTATGGTTCGAGCTTCTACTTCTACTTCTATGTTGATCTCGTCTGTAAATCCGCTGTGCAGACATCAGCGACGAGTGGGCTATTCAAAGTAACTCACTATAACCACTAAAAGGAGATCCATTGCCAGACCTTTTAGCTCTAAGCCAAGTTTAACATAAAAGGGTCAAGCGATGTGTACTTTTAACGTTTCGTCAGAATTCAGAATAAGCAACTTTGTCCTAAACTGTTTCTAACATGTATCTCAATTTCAATATACAATCGTCTGTGTTTTAGATATAGAAACAATTGTTTTGACAAGTCTGGACATACCGTAATTTTGTTTGTTTCTAACATTGTCATATTTGTGGTCATTTATTTGCCAGCATCTAAGCTAATCTAGTTATCACGTGAGTATCATATCATCACGTGATTTCATGAAAATGAAATATCATAAAACTATGTTTTAAGGCTTATTTTACAGCATGCTTTAATAAGTACTCAGGTCAAAAACTTTGAAATTTTTAATAGGTCATTTAATGAACATTTCTGTCGGCTATATATAGAATTCAATTCCCTGGAGGACTACATGTTTAGCAGTGTCAGATAGTTACTATAGTTTTGGAGACGTTTTTGTTACAAACTATTGTAAAATCTCCTCGACACTAAGATATGATTAATGAATTCCCGTGAAGTAATGTGACAAAATTACACCCGTGATGTGAACATAATAGGTATATAGGTTGATCATATTTCAAGCTATTTTCCTTATTTGCAGATGCTGGGGATCGGCTCAAAATGACTTTTACTTTACCGGGGGTTATCTTAGCATTATGAATTGTGATAACAGAAAAAGGCAGTTTCATGATGCATTTGAGGAAAATATCTAGCTCGTAAAGAAGAGAGAAGGCAATTTCGTGCACACAATGATGCACATACAGAAAGCTTAAAGTAGAAAATTCCAATTTGACCATTAAACTGTCGATGTGACATTGAAATACATCAGAACAAAGTTATTGACGAACTAAAACAAGTGTGCCATCATTGTGATTTTCGCCCGGGATATTAGGTCTAAATGTGAATACCAGAAGCGGCAAATGCTACACTAATAATGTTCAGAATTCGAATCTTTTTTCCTGTTATAAAGCCATTTTGCTTAACTTATTGCTTTTAATACATGTAAATAAACATGCAACAATTAGTCAATAAATAAGGTAAAGATTTATAATGAAAAACAGGCAAGATCAATCTAAAGACCAAAACAACCTCATACATTGTAGTTATTGCTAAGAATTGTTCAGTTTTCTCGGGAAAGGCACAGTTGGTCTCTTAATTCCCGCCTTCAAGAGGGCAAATCGAATTTCATTAAGCGAAATTGACAGCGCACTAGATATGCAAATTTGGATTTCCCGATATAATAACGTTTATTCCCAAATTAAGGCTGATGAGTGTCTGCTGTAGCGGCTCTATGCCTCTAAATTCTCACAGGAAAGAAGTTAGAATAGGAAAAATCAATAAAAACGTTTCATTGTAATGCTTAAATACTGTTGAAAATTTAACAAATGCTTTCATGAAACAGCGATACTTGTCGGCAATTGAATATGAGATATACCTTTATACCTATGTTTTATATAAAACGTATGCCCCAGACGATGTATTGAAATATATAGTGTTGGCATACCTTTGGGAACCATTCTACCGTTACAAACAAACTAGACGGTAGCTGGATCCGCCGTCAAGCGTTTATTCAAATTCCCAGCACATTTTGGGAGAAGAGATAGAAATGTAATGGAATAAATGAATATATTGACAGCATTTATGCATATATTCATGGCTTAGTGTCTAAAGTATACCCAAGTCACGAATACGACACAATTTTATTTGTCCTTTCCTAAGAATAAGAACCATTGATCGCAAAATCTCTGAATAAAATATTAATACAATCGCATGCCATGGAAAAGACTGCTACCTAATTTCCATTGCTAATGTTTAATCTGAATTACATTCGCAAATTTTGCATAATACGAATAACGTGGTTTTATATGCGATGTTTTCAGTATAATATAAGTCACTGCTAGAGAAACATGTTTGTTTATTATATTGTGAATTTCTTTGATTTTCATTTTCGTAGTGGATTAATTCACGGATTAACTACTTTGATTAACTTGACATCTAAATGTTTTCCTATATTGTACAGTTGTGCTGTGTTGTCATACTGAATTTGAAATCTGACGACAAGTTGGTTCTTTGAGTCTGAGGTAAGTAAAACTTGTCAGTTATTTCATTTTTATACCTTAAGTCCCCAAAATATTTTATTTATCAAAAATGCATTTTAAATTGACAGATTAGTACCTTTTTGCGTTACACGGCTCATACAACTAGGTGTTTTCAAATATATCTTATGATATTTCTCTCACATTCGCTCTAAATAAATGAAACGTGTAATAGATTTGGGAGATATGGATGTTACTTTAATGTGCAATTCATTTTGGCAAGATAGCAACTTATAGCCATAAAATTTCTCCCCATTTTCCATTGACATTATCCAAAGTCACGCATGCGTGAAATATATCCTATCTCTCAACCATCGAAGTTTATTTTACGTCCCTGCGACACAGATTACGGGGAAAACTCAAAGTAGCAGCTTTTGTGGTGTTATTTATTATAGTTGAATGTTTTAATACCCGGCGTCCAGTTTTAAAGGTTAATAAAATCATCCATAAAATTAACATCAGATGCAGTGACAAACAGTTGCTAAAACAGGAGTTTATTTAATATTACCATATCAATGCAGGTCCTATCTGATAAGTCGTTCAGATAAAAATCATGTTTGAACAAGATCTTAATTTAATTTTCAGCATCAAAATCGTTTAAACAGAACTCGGTGCGTAAGTGCACGTATATTTCGTGCTAATTTGCATTTGAAATAGGGTTGACGATCAAAAGACGCTATTAAATTCATTGAAAACGTATCTTTTCATTCATGATATACGGTTGATATAAACAAACTTATCACAGATGTTACTGTCGAAATGTTCATTACACTATAGAAATCTAACTTCATGAGCTGGGTAGACAGACAATAATTAGCTATCTCAACATATACAGCCGGTTTGTAAATTATAATAAAAATCGTTTGTGTATGACAATCACGGAAATTATCTCTTACCATCTCCCCGAGTATCAAGACATGGTAGGAGCCCCGGGGCACTATCAGACCCGACCTCGCTGCTTATTCAATTATCGGAGCCTGTTCCGCTTTATTACTTGTGTCAATTCCATTGGATACCCCCCTGTGCATTTGTGTCCTCGTACAATACAAATCATACTTAAAGACACAGTCATGTGAAAAATGAAGTTGGTACTGTAAAAACAGTCTAAATTGAAAGGTCAGTCTAAGTGGATTCTTATAAGTTAATCCGCTGACAAATTTAATCTTTGTGTCAATAGTGTAAATACATACAATGAACGGCTTATTCTAGTATTCTCTTCTCTACTAACAGTTATATAAAAAAACTTATAAAATTTGACAGAAATAAAACATTAACTTTATCAAAGTTAGAAAGTGTTGTTTTTTTTCTCTCTCATGCATTTTATGGTAGGGAAAATAATTTACATACTTTAGGTTTGACAATAAAAAAGCATTACGTCGAATGCATACTAATAAAAAAAAACAAATAGCTGGTGAAAATAAAAAAGAAATAGATAATTATATATATATCGGCTCATCATATGCTGCATTGTACATAATTGAATTAGAACACAATGTTTTGTTCACCTTGAAACATGCTAAATATCTTAGCTTTTTATTGTTGTTTTTCTTCAATATGACGAGCACATATGTTACCACGATTTGATACCTTGGTAACACGATTATATCCGAGCAATATATCGTTAGATTACAAACATCCGTCTGCATGTTTTCCCTGACTACATTAGGCACACATATCATTAGAATACAGATAAACCTGTGTATACCCGACTATATCCAATATATGCATCGTTAAAATACAGTCAACCATGTGTATACCCGGCTACATCTAATATATGCATCGTTAAAATACAGGCATACCTGTGTTTACCCGACTATATCCAACATATACATTGTAGATGAAAACCCGGTAGTTGTTGTAGTTTACCCTCCGGATCACGGCAGTTTGCCACTTTTCATTCATAGAGCACGGTTCAGCCATCGTAACGTTTCTGGACAGGCTGTCCAACAGTTTGCAAGTACTATATGCCTTCACTTTCGCAAGGAACTGCTATTGCTTCTGTATATGCCAGAGCAGAGGTACAGTCCTAATGACAGTACAGTTGATTTTATGATCATTTAGAAGTGACGTGCACCGTCCGGGAATCAAACCCGGGTCACCAAATTCACAGTCCAACTGAGCTAACCGGACGGTGCACACATGAGCATTGCCCCGATTGGCTGATTTGCGTTTACGTCATAATTCACTTATAGACATATTGACCACAAAAATACTTGAAGACCCGGCGCTTTTGAACAATGCGTCATTTTATAGTCTCCATTTTAACTAATATGTGTTGTCACCACTAATTAGACTATGGTCATCTTAACCGTAAATAAAATATCAAAGAAACAAACATAAATTGTAAACTTATGTTTTGGTAACCTGATGATCGTTATATCGGCCCGACAGTCTGAATTATGTTGTGAGCCTGGTTTAATCCTCATTTTCTCTCCTTTTGTCTGTTTAATACCAAATTATCAGCCAGCTACACTAGACAGTCATTATGTACACCAATAACAGAAACTTTCTGAATAAATTTAATCTGCGATACAAAATGCTTATTTTAGAAGAAGAACAAGAAAAGCATTGATGCAAAGCATCAAAGGGCGACGCCAAAAGAATTTGATCCAGGTTTGCACCTAAATACTTACTTAACAAAAGAATTGTACTTTATAGCAGTACCATTTCATGTGATCTGGAGGCTAGGCCCAGTTTAAGTTGAAACTTAAACCAAAAAGAATAGACTGTCTTGCCAAGATGCAAAGACAATTTATAGTCAATTAACCAATCTTATAAGACTCATACTTATAATAAGAAAGAATTTCTTCAGGTTTATTTTACCAGACACAAGGATTCCTGAGTCATCTATAATCACAGGCACGAGTATCGGACCTGGGATGAAAAAATATGACCAGATTGATAAAAAAACTGTGTTCATTAAAAAAAAAAAATGTAAATAATGGCCCCCTTTAAAAATATACTTAGAATAATTAACTGAAAGTATATTTTTAAATGGGGTCATTATTTACATTTTATTTTGGTTTTTGACACTTTTAAGATGAACACAGGTTCTTTTATCAATCTGGTCATATTTTTTCTTCCCAGGTCTGATACTCGTGCCTGCATGTGCATATAATAAAAGCTTATTGCTTAGGGTTGCAGACATGTCATTGACATATATTAGACATAAAAGAGGACCTAAAATGAACATCAGGGGGACACCATAGGTACTCAGAGCAGTAGTAGAATGAGTACCAGCCACATCCACCAGCTGCTGTCTATCAGAGATAAGACTTAAACCATGTAAGAATGTCATTACATATGGCAGATGCTTGAAGTTTCATGAAGAAGAAGAAAAAGAACTTCTTCATGTGCAGTATAGTGTGATCAACTGTATCAAATGCCTTTTGTAGATCTAAAAGTACCATGCAATACTGCCTTTGTCTATTTCAAATTTAATGCAATCTGTTAAATGAATAAAACATGTGATAGTTGAAAAACCACTTCTAAACCCTGACTGAAACTGCCTGACCATGACTCGAACACATGACTTTCAGAAGACCAACTGAGCTATCCGGCCGGCTATACATTTTCTCTTTAATAATGAAACAGTTCTAAACCACAACATATTTCCCCACTTTATTGATTTGTGTCCTTAAATTTCTTATGTTTACAGAGCATAGTGAATTGAACTCATGCTTATATGCAGTGACAGGATGAGAAAAACTTTCAGCTTGACCAGAACTCGAACCTGTGACCCACAGAATAATGTACTGCAGCTGTAGCGATTAAGATATCTGGCCGCCTACACATTTTCTCCCCGAAATAGTGAACAGTTCTAAGCCGTGACAGATACTTTTAAATTTTTAAATTAACAGATAATTAATTCTTAATTAATAAATAAGAAAAAAAAAACTTTACATACTCATAGTCTATTGTATAATAATTCTTACTAAAAAGGGCTTAGACAGTTATTGGTTGTGCAATTATTTATAACAGGTCAATTTGAAAGTGAACATAACTGTGCTAATACATGTACAATATCTATTTTTTGTACAGATAAAAAACTAACCTTTTTTCTATGATAAGAAATTTTATGAAGGCTGATTTGTATTTTGCATCAAGGGCACCGGGCGAAAACATGAAAATGCAACAAACGAACCACTTTGTGGTAGATTGTATTTTCATGTTTTCATCTGGCGCCCGGTTACTTTTTGTACTATGTTGGTTTTCATGTGGCACAAATCACCCACTATAAATTTAGTGCACAAATCTATTCAAGGGCAAGTAACAATCTACTCTATGTAAAGTCTGTTGTCGGGTTGACTCAGGAGACCTGGAGGTTGAGACCGGTGTCCCTCCATTACAAATAGATAAGACAGAAGCTGTCCTTTTCAAACTATGCACATGTTAGAAAAAAATTAGAATATGATTTTTTGAGACTCTATTAATTATATTGCTTGATCCAAGTTTAAAGACATTTTCAATCAATACATGTATTATCATTTATAACTTTAAATGAAAGTCTCATCCCTTTAATAATAATGACATAACTGTAACTCTTTAAATTCAGAAATATAATAAGTCTCATCATATCAATATACTAAAATATACATGTATGCACATAACATTAATAATTCCCAGTTTCTATTAAATAAATATGAAATCCTAACATTAACATTAACATGCTTTTGATGACCTTACAACTGGCAAATTTTATACAACAAAAATAGTATTATAAGTAATACCTAAGATAGACAGAAAAGAACAAATAATTTAGTAAACATGAGTTATTTCCCCTTAAAATAGAAAAATCCTTAATCCCAAAAGAACACCCTAAACAGAAAAATTATTAAATGTTGCAGGCTCAGTTTTATTAAGCCATGCAAATTAATGGCAAAGTATTCATAAAAGAATAGATGGCCATGTGACAGCAGTAATTGCAAAAAATCCGATAGCTTTCAACATCCGGATACTGGTACACTTGGTAAAAACAACCATTCTGCGCAACAGATAAATGTAATAAGGATAAAATCAATAGGATAATCGTTTACAATAGTTCCATTACCTATCCTTATACTTATTTGCAGGTGAACTTTCTTCTTGAAGGAAAATTTTGAAAATATATAAATGAATGAATGGATACTAATCTCACGGCATCAATGTAGACCACAACGATATTCGAAATCCGGGTTTTAGTATTGTCAATAAAACTAAGGGACAAGCTGTTAAACTTAACCTGCAATTTCGTAAAAATAATATTACAATGCACATGCTTTTTACATAAAGTTATTAAATACAAATATAACTACATATTTGTTTACTTGATTTTTACGAATCGAAATAAAACTAATTAACACAACATGACATTAACTGCTAATAATAACAGCTCCTTCCATAGGCAAAAATAAAAAGCATTCCATAAAAGACGACGCCGCTCACCGGCGTCGCCAATAACAATAGCAGCAATAACAAAAAGAATACGAATAGAACAAAAAGAATACGAATAGATAAACATCGTGATTGTTTTTATAAGCACAAGTGGTGTGAAATAAGTTAAAGTTAGATTTAGATTAGGTGAATGATCATTTAAACACATTGTGTATTTACAAACATATGTTATAAAACAGCAAGGTGTTACAGCTTACAAAGATCGAAGATCTTGCTATGCTAATAAATGCTTTTTTGAATTTAAGCTTTTTTGTTTGTAGATTAGTTTATTTTGCATTTTCTTTTGAGTGATTTATACGCTGTCTTTAAACAAAATCTTATCTTGTCTAAATTGCATTGTAAGCTTCAAGATCAGTGGTCTTGTACGCAGTAACTAGTTTGGTTAGACAGTAATGGCTGTGATGGTCATGCTGGTGACAAAGGGTTGGTTGCCAATGATTATAGAGACATTGTTATTACACAAACAGTTACTGTAGATGACATTTTTATGCATATCTAGGAGCAACAGAGAAGACACTAAGATTTTTAACTTAAAATGATGTACACAGTGTCTGGTTCATTTCTGTGAAGAAATTATCAAACTTAGAAATGTCGTATACATCGGTTGACCATTGTAAGCCTGTATGTACGAAAGGGAGAATGTGACCAAATGGTCAATATGTCTGTTTTTCAACTCGTGAGTTCGAGTCTAACTGTTGCCACAACCATATTTTTTCTTAAAAGACCGTTATTGCTTAGTTTGTCAACTTTCTGGAAGCCAAGTCGAAAGTGTTCCAAATATGCATTAAGATTTATTCACAATCGAGCTAAAAAGTAATTTAGAAAGGTAAAGTGGGCGGTGATTACAAACAATTCTATTTTGCCCGACACATAACATACATCTAGCAGTATGACCCACAAAATACACATTTTCTGCGTGTAGAAGCAGGTGGTATGTGCAGATATATAATTTAAGTTTAAAGTATCAGCTTTGATGGGATATTATTTGATATAAAATGTATTTAGTTCTGAAAGACAATATTACAAAATGACTTGTAATTTCCTGTGTTAACACCGTGCATAACAAAAAATGAAACACATTTTAAACACATGTAATTACGACTGTATCCAATTTGTTTAGAATATATAGAAGATATTCAAGCCATGAAAATACACCATGCAGCAGCTATTCATAAAGAGACGATGGTACGGTAAAACTGTAAGTATTACCTAATTTAACGACACAAGTTGAGAAAGATTACATTTTGTGAGAATCATGATCCGGTGTCAGTGTAAAGATTTCATATTACAGCGTTCCCCTGCGTCTATTGTTCAAAACATCTCTCTATCCGGACTTTCTATTCTTGCGCGCGATTGTTGTTGCCACGGTTCGCAAAACCCATTCTCATCTTGACAACCTTAAAGCAATAAACCACGCTGAACTACCAGCGATCAGCCCAGATAAACACTTTACACCATTACAAGTCGCAAGTAGTCATTATTAAAATTGGAAAAGAATAGCGGCAACTGAAGACTTACGCAATCGCCGTTTGCTGCTATTTTCTGACAGTCGTTTTGGACAGCTGCACAGCTTAAGATATGATCGTGAAGCCCGCCGTGGGGTATATGGGAAGACATTGACAAAAAGAGGAGTCGGACGTGAAGCAGCTTTAAATCATTTGAACTCATCAGTTACCCGATCTCGTCAAAGTGTGAAACGCAGTACTGGGTAGGGAAATTGAGTTAATAAAGATACGCTGTAAGGGTTTTTTCCCCACTTTAATTGTAAAACTATTTGATAACAAATTAGGTGAGAAATGTGAAATTAATTAGAAGAAATCCGTTTAAATCAGTTTTAAATGTACGGACGACATGAAATCTTTTTTTCTTCACTTTTTTGTAAAAACATTTTTTAAGAACTAGAGGATTGCTGAAAGGGGGAGATGATATATGTTAGTTTATAACAATTGTATGTGGTATTTTTGCATATATAGTAGTATTATCCTACTACATGTATAGGTCGCAAAACCACGTGGATAATTTGAGAATACCACTTTAAACATAATCTCATGCAGCGAGTTAATGTCAAATAATGCGTAAATATGAATTTTTAATTTCTACACCATAAAGATGCATAGATAATAACTGATTAAAGAATTTTAAATTTCTTATCTCTAGGGGTTGGTTACCACAATTATAAAGAGGAAAACATTAAAATTTATTCATTGTGCAAACCCATGAATTTTTCATGTACTAATTGCCTTTTACTCAGTCGAATAGAAAAAAAACATTAAAACAATAATATAGATACTTGTCTCAACTAAATACGATTATCCTTCTGGGTAAACTACCAACAATTTACACACTCACTTTATGGCAATTAGATATTAAATACTTAAAACGGGGTAAAATACTAAACATTGCCTAATCTTTGCACGCATTCTTACATTCGTCTGTCCTCAAGGCAAATAAAGCTACAATCTCTCCCGAATGTGCGGTCCATTAGGCGATGATAATTTTGATAACAGGTAAAGCTATCTCTCATTTCCGGATGATTAGCCGTAGTGTCGTATGTTCAACTTTTTGGCCTCTAGTATTTCGTTAAAGATGAACTGATTTTAAAACTCCCTTTCCTTTCTAGTGTCGAGCAACGTTCGGTAACAAATGTACACCATATTACTGTCCGCACTGATTTTAGTAGAACAACAACTTTAACAGTAAACCGTTTCTTTTGTTTCTTTTGATTAACAAAATAGAAACACCAAATTAAGACAAGATAAGATTGCATTAAAGATTTGGACGTTTCTCAGAGAAAAATGCCAACTTCATGTACTATACTTAGAACGGCCATGAAAGCACATTTTGCCGCTATTTCAAATATTTCTTTGTGCTCGAATATGAAACCTATATAAATCACGTTTGCTCTAAGCAGTGTTCATGCCATTTTAAGAAATATGGCTGTTGCCAAAGAAAAACGTAATCACACATCCTTGGACTTGAATAACCAGCTTCAAAACAAACTGACCCTATGACGTCAACAAGAATTTAAATATAATTTGGTACAATAACATATTGATACTAACAGTATACTATGGAACGCCGTGACTGTCTTATGCTATCAATGTTTTTGCTATCTTCTGAAATGATGATATTATTTTGTCATTTAAGCATATAAACATGTGCAATTTACATCATATCTTGTCTAAAGACAATGCTGACTTGTTCAAACAGCATGTTAACTTGTCAAATAATCATTATGACATGTGCAGACAACATGTTAACTTGTCAAAGTATCATGATGACTTGTGCAAACGACATGTTAACTTGTCAAAATATCATAATGACTTGTGCAACGACATGTTAACTTGTCAATATTTCATGATGACATGTGCAAACAGCATGTTAACTTGTCGAATTATCGTGATGACATGCTCATAATACCTTAACAAGTTAACATGTGTTTTTGCACAAGTCATTACGATTCTTTGACAAATTAACATGTTGTCTGCACAAGTCATCATGATACATTGACAAGTTAACATGGCATTTGCACAAGTCATCATGATACATTGACAAGTTAGAATGTAGTTTGCACAAGTCATCACGATACTTTGACAAGTTAACATGCTGTTTGCACATGTCATCATGACATTTGGACAAGTTAACATGTTGCTTTCACAAGTCATCATGATACTAGGACAAGTTAGCATGTTGTTGCACATGTTATCACGATGATCTGACAAGTTAACATACTGTTTGCACATGTCATCATGAAATTTTGACAAGTTAGCATGGCATTTGCACAAGTCATCATTATACTTGGACAAGTTAACATGTCGTTTGCACAAGTCATCATGATACTTGGACAAGTTAACATGCTGTATGCACATGTCATAACGATAATTCGACAAGTTAACATGCTGTTTACACATGTCATCCTTGAATTTTGACATGTTAGCATGGTATTTGCACAAGTCAGCATGATACTTTGACAAGTTAACAGTGCTTTTTGACATGTCAGCATGATACAAGATAACATGTCATTTGCACAAGTCATCACGATTCTTTGACAAGTTCACATGTTGTCTTCACAAGTCATCATGGTTATTTGACATGTTAACATGCTGTTTGCACAAGTCATCATTATACTTTGACAAGTTAACATGCTGTTTGCACATGTCATTACGATAGTTCGACAAGTTAACATGTCCTATTCACAAGTCATCATTATACTTTGACAAGTTAACATGGCGTTTGCACAAGTCATCATGACATTTTGACAAGTTAACATGCTGTTTGCACATGTCAGCACAATAATTTGACAAGTTCACATGACGTTTGCACAAGTCATCATTACATTTTGACAAGTTACCATGTCATTTGCACAAGTCATTATTATACTTTGACAAGTTAACATGTTGTTTGCACAAGTCATCACGATACTTTGACAAGATAGCATGTTGTCTGCACATGTCATCATAATAGTTTGACAAGTTAACATGCTGTTTTGTACAAGTCAGCATGTTCATTTGACAAGACATGATGTAAATTGCACATGATAACATGCTCAAACGACAAAATAATATCATCGTTTCACAAGATAACAAAAACATTGATTACATAAGACAGTCACGGCGTTCCATAGTATACATTGTATTTAGTTGTATCTTTAGGGTGAACACCTGCACACCGGCTAGGAAATCAAAAAAAATGAATCATTAGAGTGTACTATGATATACGCAGTGATCTTTTAGTGACTGTGCTAGCTGATAGGTAACTAGTTAAAGTCACACAGAATTAGGGACACATACCGGTCTTATAAGACATGTATCAAGATCTACCATGAGGCGGTGTTGTTGAACTTGAAGATTGCTTAGTTTAGATAGACAGAATACATTTTAATTTTATAAGAATACATATACATATATAAGAAAAATATAAAGTTCAAGTTGGAGACATGAGGTACCAGTGTGTACTAGGAACGTGGTAGTATTTAGACCTACACTTATATTGTTATCTTTCTCCTAAATTAAACGTTCCCCCTACAGATTCTTATCTTTCTTTCTTCAATTTGTCAAATGCACACGTGACTTCATCTAAATCAACCTCGATACCTGTTTTATCAATACTATAGAGCAGTAAAACTGTTAAGATATAGGCACTTGCCATATTTATAGATCAGTATTGAAGTTATCTCACTTTAATCCAATCTTTGGCAGGTTTTCAAAATTGAATCACGGTGTTGTAACGAATTGTGGTGAAGTCATTTATAAAATTTGTATTGATCCTAAGGTTTTATTCGGATGATTTCAAAACGAAACTCATTAAATTCTTCCCCAAACGTTACACCTATGAAATGAAATAAAACACATCATGACCAAACATTTATAGTTTTATGTGTCTATGTTACCTTATACGAACTATTTTTATCTGCGCATGTATATTTTAATGTTTTCCAGTTTCATAAATGTGATCTAAATAATTTAATAAAGATATGGTATATGAAAGAACAATTTTTATTATAGTTCTGTAAAGATAATAAATGGAAAAAATAATCTTGTGAGTTCCTATCCTACGTATAAAGCCCGTCCGTATCAAAAAAGACAATTGATTCTATTACTTGATGTGACCTATACCAGAAAATGTTTGACTACCTGTTCTTAACTATTTGCCGTTTCCATCAGATTTCTACATAACATTGACTGAACTGTTTCAAAGACTCCGTCACAAGCAAATGTGTTGACAGACGATAATTAAGGTGGGAAATGAACCATCAAATTAACATTTTCTTATCTAGAACATGGGCAGTATCAAACTACCAAATAGTTTGTTCAAAAGTGTAAAATGTTCTTTTATCTGTGATAGATATCAGATATCAAAAACGTTTTTACCACAAGAGGGTTTGACCTCGCGTTTAAGGTGACCATCGGTCAGTCAAATGGTCATTTAATGTCCAAAATTTCGCTTTAGGGATAATCACAAGTTGTGTGTTGATTTTGATAAGAAATGTACCAAGTTGGACATAAAGTCATCAACGGCATGACAATAAAATTACTCTTAAAGTGGCCAAAGTGATTGGTCAAACAAGCGATTGTGTCCAGTTTATTGGCATATCTCGGTGTATGTGACAATATATACGTTTTATGGTATTTTTATTTTACAAGGCACAATAATAAAAAGGCCGTAATGACCTAGAACACGTATAGAAAAATTATTAACCTGATAGTTCTGTAAGTTGATATGTGGACAGTTTAATTTACGTTTGATATAATTATATATTATTCACATATTTATATTAATCCGTGATTATTGTATTTTATTATAAAGCAAAACACCTCCTTTAATTTATGTCAAATGTCTGTATATCATAACAAGCGATACACATGTATAAATTTTAATCTCTCAAAAGATATTGAAAATCAAACATTTTTATTTTTCAGAAATCTCAAATACATGTAGCTAACTATCATTTTCTTTTCAATGTTGTAACGGAATGGCGGAACTGTCCGTTCTAGAAAAGAGCGATACTAAATATTGCAATACAATAGATATAAAAGTTACATATAAAACATAGAATACCATGGAATATGATATCTAGAGATATCATATAACACAATAGATTATAATGTAACAAGACTCCATATATCACAACACGACAGACAAACGGTACAAATCAAACTTAATAAAAACAATAATCGAATCGATTCTTAAAAAAAATGAGGTACCAAATTACAAAAAACATTTACAAAATACCGTCTTTTAATTTTATCCAAGCACTGCAAAATTGAAAATGTTACAAGCTAGATTTGATTGAGCATGTTCAGAGCCGAAAGTTGTAAATGTATGTTACAGTTTACGCCCCCCTCCCTAGCACCGGATAACTCAAATATGTACATGACTATGGTGTTTTATTAAAACACTAAACACAAAATAGTGTTAAAACTTAAGTGAAATAATTTTTCATTAAGGTAACAAAATGTCTGACTTCCATACAAATACTCAATCACTATAACTTTACTAATTAGTTTTAATTTATACAAGTTTATTTAAGTTTTATTGTGTTGGAAGCTATAAGCTTTTTGAAACATTTTAGAATCCGTTCATAGAGCCAACCAGTACGAAGCAATGAATGTAAAGTTTCTTGCTCAAGGAAACAACGGCTTGCCTCTGACAGGGTTAACATCTCGGCCGCGCAGCCGCCAACTTTACTAATTGCGAAAACGCAAAAGAAGGTTTAGCTATATGGTCAATGAGTAACTTTTACAGAAATGGTAACAGGACAACACCAATACTAAAAAAGAGAAATGAAATAAATACATTTTTGAGGCTCCATTGAAGTTATTGACATGAAAGGATCGAACATATTATTTCAAGATTTTTGTTTAACTTGTAGGTCTGGACCAATGACTCGTGTACACAATTTAAGATCATTCGCTCACTACAATTCCGAGGGATATTATTTTTTATATAGTTGACCCGAAATGAAACGTAGTTGCAAGCTTTTCGTTCGGCCAAAAAAGTAGCATACAAACCTATTATCAATTTAAAACCGAGTACATTTATATAATTATTATCTATTGCATAGTTTTACATTGTTGGTGTATGAAAGTATTTAAAGTTATATGATTTTAGGCTAACAAGGTGGAAATCTAAATCCCATGTAATTAATACATTTATGAATTACATATTAACTGTACTTATATTAATAATTATATTATTATATGATTATTTATAATCTGATCGTATAAGCTTTATTTAATTAACAAGTTAATTTGTAAACAATTGTACCTTGAAAGTTTTAGGCTAACTAAGTGGAGATCTAAAACCCATGTAACTAATACATACATAAATTTCATGTTTACTCTACTTATATTATTTATTATATTATTATATGATTATTAATTATAAGATGATCGTATAAGCTGTATTTAATTAACAAGTTAATTTGTAAACATGTGTACCTTGAAAATTGATTTTTTTATTCATATACTATTTTGTTACTCAGCATATTTTTTTTAAAACTCAAACTTTTAGTCCATAAAATGATGTGTTTTTGCCAATAAAACCATATCATTGGTAAAACAGCTCACGCCCCATTTGAGTGGTATAAAAAGATATTTATGATTTCTTTTTCACGGTAAATCTTCACTCCTTTACTTATTAGACAAGACATTAATAGCTTTCAATTAGTACAAGATAATACATTTAATAAATTATCTAGTTTTCAGTTGAGGTTTACCTGGCAAGACTCACAAATTTCGAGTGCAGATTTAGCCACAGAATGGTAAATTGATTTGTCCAATGATGCTACATGTATTTGGTGTTTGCACGAAGCTGACATTATCTTTCTAGGTATTAAGTACTGATACTTAGAAAGCTAAGCATATATATGAAGAAAGTTTTGCTGTTTTCTTATTATCGTTTCAATAGAAACATCTCAAATTGAAAGTAGTTTTAATCTTTGGTAAATCTTTGATAATGTATAAAGAATGTATATATATATGACATCCAAAGGAAAATAAAGTCTATTCCGGCAAAAGTATGAATGAAAATATGTCAAACAATCATTATCAATTTAAAATGCCCACAGATGTACAATTATACACAAATCCGAATTAATGTCAACAGATTATAATATTAAGTATATTATAAATATTGATGGACTGTTTACTTTTATATCTATGAATTATCTATCATTTTAGTGATAAGCATGTCCGTGCTCTGCCTTGTGCCTTGTCCTGTTTTTGTTTGGGGTCCGCCTGGGCTCCTTGCCACTGGTTCTTGTTGCTAGGTCGTGTGGGGGTTGCGTTCATTGAACGTCGCCTTTCCTTGTTGATCTTGTTTATCATATTTTTACTTAATTTGGATGGACGTTTACTGATATATTGGAAAAAACTTAATTAACAACTCCCAGCATTGTTTACATGTTTATTTCTTTAAGAGTAGGTAAGACCGAATTACCGGATCTGTTCTATGCATTCTTATTATTGTGTTCGAAGTTTTACGCAAGGGGCCAAGTAAGTATGATTGTTTTGGTTTTTGATTTTACCTATAAAAAATTTCTGGCCAATGCCGAGGTTCAGCATAATTGGACACTAATTTAACTGAATGGTGGATTACATAAGTTGTTTACATTTTGAATTCTGCTTAGCCCGGTGCTAGGGGTGTATTTCAGCTTGCAATTACCGCTACCGTCACTCAAATCAAGCCTGCAACAATTTCAATTTGGTCGTTTTGGGCGTTCTGTAGTGATTCTGCTTTTTGCTCCTTTTTAGATTAAGTGCAAGCGATAACGTGTGTAAAACTCAAAAACAGAAGTGTACATTGTACTTCATATTTGGCATCGGACGGTATAACGTCTCCAAAAAGAAGACAAAAATACATTTAAAACCGTATAAGAAAGCGTTGACATGGCAAAGTGTTGATAGACAAATCACCATTTTAAGATCCGAAACATTTTAAGTACATTTGTATACATGATTGTGGTTATGAAACGAGATTGCTACGTAAATTTGTAAAAATAATCATCAACAACAACAAAAAAGATAATATAATTCAATATGTTTTTTTTTAAATGTATGATTCCGTTATCAATTACAAATGAACACGTTAATACACCACCATTCTATATCTTAAATATATATTTCAAACAGTTGCATATCGAAATTGATGATGAAGCATAAACAGGATTCATCACCAAGACTTGATACTTGAGTTTACAAGAATAACAAAACGAACCAAAACACGAGACATTTGACTGCAACTGTAGACAAAAGGTGTTTCCCGCCTTGAAATGTACAGCGTTTGTTTGTACAATTGACACAAATACTGGTGTTTTATTGATCCGCTCAATGTCTCTACATGACTACACGATTCCATTGTTATTTTCCAAGTTTCACTCCAAGATAATAAAGCAAGGACACCGCCAGACCTATCATTTTCTCCGATGTTTTTCCGCCCCCCATAAAAGCGTCCCGTCATTCCAAATACCTTTGGAAACATCTCATATTGCACGACGAAGCCATTTGGTCGTCATGTAATGGATGTTGTGGCGACACGAACTGATGTTCTTTATACCAACAGCCTTCAATCACCCCTGCAAGGCAAAAAACAAGCCATTTGCGAAAGGAAACACCCCGTGTGTGTGTCTTCTTTAATCATAGTTTCATGGTCTTTTATCTAAAATCAATCTTTCACGGCTTTAAGACTTTGCCTGTATCAAGAAAGATTTTTCATTTTGGCAAAGGAACAAATAAATGGGATAACGCAAAAGAAATTCGCTTAAATATCAATAACGTTTCAAAAGGACGACTCGTGTTATTATGTCAATTAAACGTGACTTCAACCATCCATTCAGACCCTAACAGGAAATGTAAGGAGTCTTTCCATGCGGCGTTTGTGTGGAAATATTGCTCAGAAGTATCCCATTTCACGTAAAGACAACGTCTTAATGCGCTTAATGGGATGTCCCATTTGATATGGCTTATTTTACGACGCTGCAAACATTTCTACGGCGCTGATTGTTTTTGGAGGTTTATTTCTCCCCTTTCTAGAAGACAGTTTCCAATGGTAAATGTAATGAGGAACGACATCCCCAATAGATTATAAACAGAACCCATCAAATTGGATGCAAATTTGTTTTAGATGATCTTCTATCATAGTGAGAATACAAATATTGACGATGTTGCTGGGTAAAGTGCTGCAAATTTTATGGATATCTGCCATCATGTACCGGTTTATCAAAATAATTTACAGGAGAAGATTGTAGCAAATAAACTATAATTCATTCGTATGTTATATCTTATTTTTTTAAAGGCAAATATATTTTCTATTTTTTTTACAAAGTTACTTGGGAAATAATGATACCCCCACGCGGGATTTTTTTCATCAATTATTTTTGATATTGAAACACCGGTTACACTTATACACATATAATTAATCCATTCACGAGACTGTCATATGTTACACGTTTTTATCACAATAACAACACATTTTGTTTTTCAAACCTTATCAGATGACAGATGACACTTTACAAGTTCAAACTATTTTTACTGATATAAAACATAATATAATAATTATAAATGCGGGGGTTAGATTGTTTTTCTGAGTTAATTGCATAGAAACAGAAAACGATTTTCTCATCGCATTACAATAAAATGCATACTGAACGAACACTATTTCTATCAATATTGTAAAATAAGTGTACAATAGTACATTTTTTTATGTTTATTTGTTGAATTATGCGTAAAAGTTGCTTTAGATACTCATTGTATTCCATTATTTAAGAATGATTAAAATTGTTCGTGAAATATGTAGTAATAAAATCAATATATCATTTCAAATGTTTAAAATATATATATTAATTTTGAAAAATATAACTTGTTATTTTTTTAAACCTTTTAGAACAACTGTGTATATTTATATATATACAAAGTTAACATATTACAGAGGCAATATGAACAGCTGATATAAACAGCAACAGCCTTCTTAATAATCGTATATTGTCTAAACAGAAGAGAACAGAACAGAACGACATTTTATTAACTCTTGTTACATGTAAGAAACACAAGAGTTTACAATGCAAAATATATTTACATAATTTCCTGACATGGCAACTGGAAAATGACATGTATTGTTCATGCAACTATGTATTATTAACAGGGAGGAAGCGGCGGGGGGGGGGGGGGTAGATGTCCATTGTGTTTGGTAACTTATAAATGATGTTGGTCTATATATTTAGCACATGATATTGTACTTCCGACAAAATGGCACGTGAAGAAGATGCCGTTGATAGCCTTAAATTATTATCGTATATAATGTTTAGGAAGCTAAGGTTTTGTTATTGCAACAATAAGTCGATATAATAACGACCAGTAACAGGTGTTCGGTTATTAAACTAAGGATGTGTTTTTGTTGTTACTTTGACATATTCATATTTTTTTCTTAGTATAAATGTGTCAGCCAGTATTTGACTAAAATATCGAATTTCATATAATTTATCACATTATACATACTTTCCGGTCTAGAAATATAATTTAAAGGTTTCAATAAATAGCAATAAATCGTATATCATTTAACGTTTATGTAACGTAACCACCCACAACCCGTATACAGAATATATTAAAAGTATCATTATTCATTCAGTTTTCAATTAGAAAGATATTGTTTACTTATATTTCTTTAAAAAAATTGACAATTGACATACGTAAAAATTCAAGAAAATTAATAATAATAATAATAATAATAATAACAATAAAAATAATAATAATAATAATAATAATAATAAGAAGAAGAAGAAGAAGAAGAAAATAATAATGATAATAATAATAAAAACAACAACAATAACAACAACACCACCAACACCACCAACAACAACAACAAGAACAACAACAATAATGATAATAATCAAAAATCAAACAAAACAAAAATATACAGAAGTGTTATACACATATTCCTCAAAATTTTGAACTTGAACTTTCAACTTAAGTGAACGCCTTTAACACTTTAGCAGATTAGTAGAGATTTTGTTTAAATAAAACATAAGTACGACAATATTTGGTAAAAGTTAATATTTCCTCTAATATTGACTTTATGTAGACACGGCGCCTGTTTATTTAGTTTCCCTAATTACTGCATGTGTACACAATAAACAGACAATGTTTACTGTAGAGTAAAACACCTACCCACTACTTCAGTAAATCGTATTTGTATATACATGTATTACAAGTACAGATTCAAGACAGAGGGGTATTTGTCCGTTTCTATATAATGTCTGTCCGTTCTTCGTGATATCTTCACACACGCAATAACCCCCCTCCCCCCCACACACACACCAACAAATAAAAAATAAACAACATCAACATGTTATGTGATAAAATAGAACGAAAGAAAAATATCAGATGTTTCATGAAAGGGTTGTGTTACAATTCAATTGTAGGCTTAAACACGTAATGTTCCAATGTCAGTGACCTCAATGAACATAGATGACCACATGTGATCACCTTACATCAGGTATACAGATGACTGGTCAAGTTTGTATACTATTCAATGTGCGTTGTAACAATAAAAATATATGTAATTTAATAATTATGGACCTTTATGTTTATCTTATCTTTTACAATCTATATGTCTTAACTCGTTTCAGTCATTACATTTTTTATTCAATTGCTATTAACTTTGTTTTCATTTTTCTTACGCTATTTGCATAAAACCGTCCCATCGTTTGCTCGCTTGTTGAACAGTAAACAAACTGACGTCAGGTTTTTACAACACCTTAATTGAAATGTAAATATATTCGTTTCACTTTCATTACACACGGCAAACCGACGAGTACAAATACCGACACAGTAGAGGACTCTTCAAGTTTGAGTTCAACATATATTCCTCTTCATTTTAGATCATATTCAACCTTTGCTGAAAAGATACGAACCTTTATTTTTGCTGCAAACAATCTTTTTATATGCATATTTTATTTGCTCATCTTTCAAAATTATTTGTACTTTTTTGTAAAAATATTTATTCAGTTTTATTCGTTTAATGCTTTCCTCATTTACATTTATGCAAATATGTCAATTTACGAATGCGCATAAAATATTTTAGTAATAAATGCACAAATTATACAGTGTGATAGTTTCGTAGGATACAGACTGTTTTCTGGCCATTTTAAATCTTGTTGTTGTTCTTGTTAAGGAATGTTTTATATGGACGGCAAATGTTTTATTTCATTTTTAAAGGATTAGTACAAAAAAAACTTTCAAAAAATAAGGTGAGTGTGTTCCAATTGTTTATTCTAATTGCCGAGACCACACATTGTAATTATCACTAAATGTTACTGTATCGTTTGATGTAACAAGTAAAGCTGTCAGTTTTCACTTTTCTAACAAAACACAATTTGAGGTTTGGGAGTTTTTTTCCACATAACATGTTCAACAATGGTGTGGTATAATAGCTGTAGTAATAATAATAACAGTGAAAGTTATGAGTGCGTACGGTACAGTAAAACCTAAACTGCCATCTATCATCTTGTGGACTGTCTTTGAAAAAACCGTAAATCATAAACAAGGGTCATATTTTAAAGTTACGACCACATCTTTGTAGATTTCTTAAAACTGATTCACGAGTTATACTTATATAACTATTCCTAGACCATATGTTAATATTGAACCATTATGTGACTTAGTTCAACATATATTCCACTCTTAATTTCCACTATTTCTTTCTGTTCTTTCCTTAAATTTTCTATTTGTTGTCTTTTGTTGAAATGTTACCACTACCACTTATTGCTTTAACCTTGGGACATTCGTCACCCAGGCGTTCTGTCTCAGACTTGTCCTACAAGTCAACGCACGTTTATTTTCATTGCGTTAATAATATATTTTGTAAATTTTACCATTTCATGTAAAAAGTTGAATTCTTCTAAAGCTAGTGCTAGGGGGCATTGTACAGTAACTTGCACCTTTTCAGTACTTTCCACTAACCGGCTCGATCAAACGGAGTCTGCCACATTTTCAGTTTAGCTTTCTTTAAAGATTCCTTTTTTCTCCTTTTTACTTTAGTAAAAAAAAGGTGACATCTAACTAAATATATAATAATTATATGAGATATGTTCCTGAGCCATCTGCCTCTTATACAGATGTTAGCTCTATCACCAAGTTATTGCCTCTCTTTGTTTCATTACAGTTATAAAATAATCTAATTTGGTATGATACAAATTTATAACAACCTTTATTATTATGATGATGATACTTGTAGTAATGATAAAGGTGATTGTAAGATATTGATGTAGACACTTCTAACTCATACGAATAGTTATGTTACATGACTAATGTGTTGCTACATAAAACATGGAATATAATCTTACCCATGGCAGACTCTAGCTGGTAGAATCAGTAGAATGATAAAAAAAAATGCCAAAGTTTGAAATATGATTTGACTGACAGTATTACAAGACATACCTTACAAACAACACTTGTTGCCAGTAACATAGCCAATGTAATTTACTAAATGTACCATAGAATGACTGACTGACATATTCAGTACATATTCTTTACATTAAAAATTAAAAATAAAATCTGCTCAATATTTTATTTGTTTCAAGAACAAGCAGTATGTCTTTTCCACCATTTAGAATATTAAATGATATAGTGGAAGTAAGTTAACAAAAGGAATCTCAAGACTTGTATTTGGACAGCTTACATGTACTTTATATTGCTACTAGAAACTTTCATCATGTTCCATAAAGGTCCTATAATATGTTATATAATGAGAGATAATGGGTCGTTTTTCTAGACTGTAGATAATTAACTGATATGAGGTCTGATAGTGGCCACCATTATATACTGGTGATCGTTCACTAGATATGTATGACAGGATATTCTCTCCTAGGTTATCAAGTTCGTCTTTGTTGATGAATTATCAAACATGATATTTTGTACCACTGAGATCGTATTTTTACTCTTGTGTACAAAGAAAAAGCAAAACAAACAAAACAAAATTAAGTAAAGCAAATTAAAACGAAACGGAGCAAAGCGACAGGAAAATACATTTTTTACAAAAAAGTAGTGTAAAAGCCTTTGATATATGTTATATCTAAAGTAAAATATGCTGAAAACATACCAAATGTCTGAAGCATCTACCAAACGGAGAATACCATGATGCAGGAACATCCTTAACAAACGTATTAAATTATTTGAAATTAGTTTTATATTAATTCAAAACAAGATTTACAAAGTCAAGTTCATCATCTATGGAAATTTATGTGCAGGTATCTTTCGCAAAAAATATTTTTACTATTGCTAATATCCTTTAACCAACTATATATTTGGAAGGGATTTTTTTGAATTTGGAAAAGCATATTTGAAGTGTTAGTGATTTTAATTTGAGAATACCAAAGATGAGATTCCGACGGTAGGCAACCTCAGATATGTACATGGCGGGTTTGCTCTATACTGGTTACAAAGGCTTGTCAATTTCGGTTCCAGCAAGTTAAAGGTTAACAAGGTCATTTTTGGAATTGTTTTTATGATATGAGCAATTATATGTAAGTAAGATAATTCAATGTATAATCGCAAAGACTAATCGTGAAACATAAAACCTAAATTATATTTATCTTAAATGCTGACAACACAACAAAAATATCCAATGTGATTGTCAATCAAGTCTCCACAAAGCGACATTAATAACAAATTAATATCAGGAAGTTACGTCATTGGAATTTCTATATTTTTCTTGTTGCCAATGACGTACTTCTCAGACAAACAGTGACGTAATAGAACTTGTTTACACGGAAACGATACGGTTTATTTGATTGGCACAATGTTTGATGGATCATCTATTAGATTATATGCAGGACAACTATTGGCGACTTTAGCTTGTTTTTGGTATTTAAGGTCTGTACTTCCAGAACCTCCATATATTAATGTCTCTATATATTAACGTATGATTGTTTGTTATGTCAAACACTTTTCTATTTCTTGATTTTATTTTAACATTCGACCTTTGCATGTTTAGAATTACTTCATCATACATTTAGATCTTACTAAACATGTATATACTTGTATATCACTAGATACATTAATTTCCCTACCTTTTCAGACTTTTCATTCGTGTTCAGACAGTGCAAAATAAATGTTTTAATGTGAATCAGGGAGGAGCCGCTTGTGTCATTTGAAAAAAGACCCGTCCGACATGGGTCATTCCCCCTTTTCAATGTTTTGACTTGAGGTGTGAAATTTGCAAAAGCAAATCATTTTAACATTTGTTGTCGTAGTTGCAAGGCTATATGATAAAATTGTTCGGTTTAAGGATGCCCCTTAGTTACGATTTTATTTTTTTCACATTTATTTTCACTTAATACCTTTATAACAGGTGTTTTTAATAACTGAGGTTTTTCTAAAGTATTGAGCCGGGCGTTGGTGGATATTCATCAATTTGTATCTTAAGCCATTTCCTGTACATATCTCACGCCTTATTAGCGCCTATATGTCTGCATATTTTAAATGTTGGTTCATCAAGATCGCAAACAATTTTATAAGCATACTGTATCGACTTAGGTACTTCTTTAAGCTTTCAGGTTTTAAGACCAATGTTCTTAATATTTTTCTCATGTATATTTTCCAATAGAACATCTTCTGACAGAATATCTTTAACATTGTTAGCGTCAATGAAATATGTAATGTAATTACTTGAGGACGGGTAATTTTTATGGTATACACCACTAAGGCCTGACCTGTATTGTACATTACCATTGTATGCTTCCGTTAGAGCAATAAATGGGAGGAAATGGACTTGAATCTCGTCTAGAAATTCTCAAGTTTTCGGGGGAGCAGTGTCATTCAATTTAATATGGTGTGCCTAATTTGACATTAGTCTTTTCAAGCTATTATTGCCGCTCTAGCGCATTAATCATATATTCCCAGCATAAATCATTCACGGGAGTATGATTTTATTGTCTTCCTGCCTCGCTGAGGGATTACGGCGTGAACGTTATGGGGGTTTACTAGTCTGTGATGTGTTTGGACATAAACTTCTCAAATAAATGTCGTACTGAACTATCTGAGTGTTGTTATTGTTGTTTGGTAGGGCTGTATTCTTATAGCTGAAGCTAGAAATAAAGTTTTCAAGGATTCTGTCCTCAGCTGCCTTTGATTTGTACTTGAGCATGTCGGCCAATGTCGTTGACAGACTGTCCGAAAGAAAAATAAGTTTTCAACTTTTAAGTTCAATATAACTCTTAAAACTCGTCTTAAAATAAATGTGTTTGAAAAAGAAAATAACAAAAGCTGCAAGGACATAAGAATGCCACACCTTCGTTTTGAAATAATACATGTATTTATAACGTATTTCGCTATTAACGATACTCTTTCTTCTATTATTTGATATAAGACAGCATGTTATTTAGGTTTATTGAAGTAATCTTCCTTTTATTGTTTGGTTTGTCGAGATTTTACATACGTTTATCTAATTCGGTCCAAGAGAGATAACTAGATGAAAAAACGTTTATTTACTTTTATCTTTACAAGTTTCATTATAGTCAACGTTTTATATAAAACAATTGTTACTTTTTCCAAATCCCTTATCTTTGGAGTCTCCAGAATCACAGGGTCAGAAAAAGCAGTCAAGTTCCAAACTGGATGAAAGCAAAGAAGTTTGGTTCTCGTGACAATAACGCATACATTCATTAAAGACAGAATTATTGAAAAAATTGTAATGGACTTGTATTTGATTCAATCAAAATGTGTGAATGCAATGTCATAGGATAAAATTAATGCGTGTGACCTTTCTACAATGCATTGACCTTTATATACGGGAGTAGCGTGTTATATCAGTGAGCCTAGGGAAAAAGATACGGGTATCTATACAGTGGAAGCAAATCCTCAATACAAATGTCAATCGGTTTCTCTTTTACAGCATGGTTTTTGCGGACACCAGCTTGGTTCACTGTAATTTGTTCTTGTAATTGTGTGAAATCAACTGTTCATGGCTTTTTAAACGTGTTTCTTCCGTGTTGAAAGCAGTTACAACTGATGATGGTTATTCTAATATGTTTGATTTGTAAACCTTGATTGCCGTGAAAACGCCTTCAATTAACAGATATTTCCTGTAAATAAGGAAATATATTTTTCTGTACAGTTTGGGCTTTATTAGCTCATTTTGAAGTTTGATTGAGACACGTTTTGTAAGTGATTTTAGAATAGAGCTTAGTGTACCGAATTTGCTTCTTATTTATAGTTATAGACAGCATAATTACTTATTTCTTATTCTTGAATCTTTGTTAAATTCAAGGTATGCCAATCCTAAGATCATTTCATTATTATCTTTTCATATACTTTTCAAGAGAAATAGTCGTTTCTGGTGAAAGGGGAAAAAGAAATAATACATTTGGTTGTTCTGGTTGTTATTTGTTTAATCTGCAATAAGCAACATGTAACATCAGTTTGCTGTACAGTAAAGCGGAGAAAAAGAAATGAGAGAGGAGACTGTGCATTTTGAATATAAGATTAACAATGCTGGAAAAGAGTTTGGTACAACTTTTGAATTTGTTGAATAAAAACTAAAGTATAAAAACGAAATACACAATTTATCATTTCCTGTTTTAATATCTGTTGTAAAACATGTTATTGAAATGTTTAGGCAACTTTAGTTTCCAAACTTTAAATACACATTGCTTTATATATGTTATGAAAAGGAAAGACACCGAACGAATTCAGTGTTGACGAAAGTAATTTCAAATCGTGGTGTCAATTTGATCAAAACTTCAACCTTTGACCATAGCGAAAGGAATCTCATTATCTGCACATAAACTATTTAGAAAGTATTAAGAAAGTTAATAAACACGTATGAAAAATATAAATTACTTTGCGGGTAGTCGGAAAACTCTCAATAGAGCCAAACCACGATATGAATGACAGGCCGAAAATTGTGAAGAGTGAAAGACGAGTTTTTAATTAAATTAAAACTTGTGGAAACAACCCGCCATTTTGATGCGCGAGGAACACATAAAGGCTCAACGATGCGTTGATAACTGGGGTTTTAATAACTGAAGTCGAGCGAGGTCTGCAATGAACGTGACAATTTGCCTTGTTTTATGCTTAGATTGAACTAAACATATCTTCATTGAGACGATTGTTCATTACCCTCCTCATTGCAAGAACACTGTGGGCCCTTTTATAACATTAATTTTTATACGGTGAAGATCGCCTTACAATATGATACTTTTTTTCTTCGTCTGTCGGATTAATTGGTATTATATAAAAATGTATCCTCCTACAGGCCACAAAGTGAAATAATATATTTTACAAGGTGCATTAATTCAAATTAACAGGATATTATGACAACATTAGTTTAAACAATATTTATTTCGTTTATTACATACATTGGAACATTTGCAAACAAATTGCACTACAATATAGAAACATTTTTGAGAAGGAAGTCAATGAATTTTTTAAGTCTCTTATCTGCAAAAAAAACGTAAGATGCAACATCATGGTAACACCATTTTAAAGTTTACTTATAATATATTCCGTTAATTTATATAATACTAATTATATATACTGATGGCATTGAATTAGCTTTTCATTTGATTATTTTAAATAAATTATCACTTATATCAAATATGATAATACATAGTAACTATATCATATAGGTAAACAATTTCGTAATTTTTGAATAATGTATCAGTAATGTATCAGTCATTTTTTGTAGAAGCTCTCAAATCGTGCTATAAAATTCTTTACTAAAAAATATGTTGTTTCTTTTGTTGATTGTTTCTTTTATTAAACATACTGATTCAACCAAGAATTAATAGTTCAAATCGTTACAAAATAGAAACAAGTCATATTTCAATTTTATTTATCCAAAATTATAGCAAATGGATATAATATTATATATATTGTGTATAAATATTGTTACATTCATCATAAATATTAATTAAGCTTTTGATTTAACATCAAACATATTTCAAGAAACATAACCATGTACATGGAGCTTACCTACATTTTTGTTTCTAGCAGATACGTAATTATTTATATTGTTTATACTATCTTTTGCTTCATCCTACAACTTCTGTGGTGGTAAAGTTACCAAACAGTTGTGGAAACGCTGACATTGCTTGTCTCAAACCATCATTTTGTTTAAAAAAGCGTGATAGTCTGGCATACAAATAATAAAAAGGCTATTTATGGGACACGGTGTAAATTTCAAAATTTGTGAATTTTCAGCAGGTCCTATTTCTAAATGTCATCTTCCCTGACGAGGTAATCTGTCAAAATTGAACAACGTGTAACGTTTATTACGTTCGTCGCTGAAACTCATTAAAAATGTCTTTGTTTTAAATACAAGATAAATCACTTTTACACACACGTGTAACAATATCTAAGTTATCATCAGCATTTAGACCGAATCTGAAACCGTCATTTGTATCTGGTCTCCAAAGCTTTACACTTAACACGATCAATAATCTATGACAGACTTTGTTTAGATGTATCACCACCAATTCTATAAAATATAACGAACACTTCGTTGATACAAGCTTGTATTTCACTATTTACACTCTTTCATATATATATTTCACTGTTACAATTATTAATTTATAACTAGGCAATTCAAATTAGTTATTATTCTACTGTTTAATATTGGACGCATCACATCACAAATGCTTAAACTGAAAGGTGGCAATGTCGTTTCTAATTCCGATGCATATTACGTCATCATTCCTTTGATTTGAATCATAATAAGTAATTATCTTGATTTGGAGAGATTCACGGACTTTAATTACATTTAATTATGACTGTAATTAACGTTCGTGGAGAGACACAAACCTATGCAAGTGCGTAAAATTGGGAAAACAACCACAATGAAAATGACGTAAACATGCCGGACGAACATGTTTTCAGGACTTATTGTTTTAAAAGAATATATATTCAGCTTAATACGTTCACGAACTCTATTTATAAGATAACCATCCTTAATTTAAAAATGATCTTTTAAACATTTTATTTCCAATGTATTAGAAGTTCTTGATCGTGACATTTTGACAAAATGAAACATACGGTAATAGGAACATTATTTGTTATACATATCAAAAACTTTGATGGATTTTGATACAATAAAAATGACACTATGGAGGCAAATGTTTCTATTTAAAGCATTAACCGCCATTTTTTCGTTTTTCCCTTTCACTATGAACTGTAAAGCAGGATAAAGTCCGCACAAAATTCTATCTGTAAGTGAAGGCAGGAGTGTAAATACCACGTTTGTTATTCAAATCACGAATTCGTAGATTGAGAAAACGTCTGAATCAATATGAGACAGGAAGGAGGCCAAATCTTTTTTTATTTCTCGTTCAGAATTATAGATCTGTTAACAACTTTGTTGATTGGCGTTGCACGATTTTTACAGGATTATATATATTCTATTCTGATTTTATAATTCTCTGTTTTTCTTCATGAAAGATATTATAACTTTTGATTTCTAATGTTTTAATGAAAGAAACATGTATAACAATATTTAAAAAGAATTGTTCTTGCTTTGTTGATGGAAACCTTATAAGCTGACCAGAAACTATGCTTGGACACTATCTAATAAAGCTGATGTACTTTATTGAGCATGCGCAATGAAACATAATGACTAAAATGACAGTTCAAAGCACACGTGGTATTGCGCTTCAATTTTGCATGCTAAAGTAAGTCATATTGAACATAAAGACACAATGAATAATTCTATAATGACTTTTCTATAGAAGAAACAATTTTCTTAATAGTTAATCAAATAAAAATTAATATAATGAATTAACAGAATAAATAGTAAAATTACTCGTACAATATAATAACATCATCAAAGAAGTGGAGGCATCATGCGTTTATCATGATTGTCATACAGTCTATTTTTTATTAACAAACTCTTTTGAATTAAGTCATATCCATTGAATGATTTGTTTGTCATGTATTACCATTAACAATTTAACTAATTACGGAAATCAGAAAACGTCATAAGCCGCGTCGAGATGATAAACATATGGCAGTAAATGAAAAAAAAGGAAGAAGATTTTAAGACTATTGTGAAGAGATAATGCCCTTTAAACCCACAGATCTCCCGGTCACACTGGTGGTTTATGCCATCTATAAATTAAACTTTTTTTCGCCAATTTTGTTAATATCATATTAAGCACATAGAGATAGAATTATATGGGATATTTTATGGAAAAATAAACAAAAACTAAGAGTTCGTAAACGTTTTGTTTGAACTGGTAGTTTTATCGAAAGCTACATCTTTGTAACAATCCACTTTGAAAAATTAAACGCCTAGATGGAAATTGTACACGAGAAGGTTTGATCGGATCTGGGTGGGTATATAAATCATATTTTATCACATTAAAACCTTTACATGATCAGATAAGATCCTCTAGCTTCATATATCGGTTGTTTAGTGACGCCGACCGTGACACAAAGATCAGCAAGATTAAAATATATCTTCTGCTGCATCAGACACACCGGAAGTTGTAGAAATATCGGAACTTGAAAAAATATATATACACACAGTGCTAAAAAACTAGTTTCAACTATCTTATTTCTAAATATCTGTTTTGTTATAAAATTATTCTAATAATTGACATTTACATACACGAATGGGGCGTCCGTGGCCGAGTGGTTAAGGTCGTTGACTTCAAACCACTTGCCCCTCACCGCTGTGGGTTCGAAACCGACAGGGACTTTGGATTCTTTCATGTGAGGAAGCTATCCAGCTAGCTTACAGAACGTCGGTGGTTCTCCTCAGGTACCCGTTCATGCCTGAAATAATGCACGGAAGGGCACCTGAGGTCTTCCTCCACCAGTAAAGCTGGAACGTCGCCAAATGACCTATACTGTGTCGCTGTACGAATACGTAGATTTGGGGAAAAATTATTTTCGGTAAAGTGCGATGAGAAGTTGCCAAGCAAACAAACGAAGCGCGAGGAACTCTACCTTACGAATAATTTCTGCTTTTAAAAATAACCAATAAATTACTTAAATGAATTATAGTTATTTCAAATTAAAAAAATTACTATAACCTTTTCAAAGAAATTGCTCCACATGAAAGGCAAATCATACCTCAGAAATGAATAATTTTTCATTCCTTAGAAAGGGTAGGCATAAGTTTTATAACGTTTAACTTATGGTTTTAGAGCACTTAAAACCTGGAGAAAGTAGCACTGAATCTAAAATTATGTGTCAAAAAGTAGCAAAATGTAAATAAATTGTATTTGACTTCCATTCAAAATATTAAATCTCTGTAAATGTACTAATTGTCAAAAAAGCAACAAGAGCAAAAGATGGTTCGGGTAATTGGCCAATGAGTAACTTTTTGAAAACTAACTGGACAACAAAAATGAAAATAAAGGCATTTCACAGACATATTATATTGTGCCTTTACGTTTTCATTTACATTTGATCAGTGTTTGCAAATCACACAATTTACTTACTAAAACAATAGTACTAAAGTATATTGTATGTAAATGTTATGTTTGTACATTAATAGATGTAAATGAATTAAAGCTACATGCCAACAGAAGAGCCACAATATTTCAAGAAAATCAAACTTGAGAAAAAAGTATTAATATTAAGTAAATCAAAACGATTCAAGATTCTACTAATAATTTACATGTTATGTGCAATAAATGACTGATTTTGCAGTATTTATCACCATATTTCTGGTGCATTACTAAAATAGTCAGAGCTCTATTTGCATATTTTAACCTATTTTTGGTAATTAATGTGCATTAAAAGTGCCGTTGGCAATTTGTAAGATTACTTTCTTTGTCCAGTTCATAATATTTAACTGTTAAATACATTTTCAAAATATCCATGGAAATTTGCATCAATCTGGTGGTCTGCTGCTTTAATAAATACTAAATAATGATATTGAAACTACAAAATATACGTATCTGTAACATTACTCAAGTTTTTATATGTCTAATGAGCAACTTTAGTGATGATCGTATTTTCTGTATTTGGAGGGAAGTTGTTGAGACTGGATGTCCTTTCTCGCGTTATTCAATAATATTTTCAGGGCTCTGACGAGTTTTAAGCTTAAACTAATATTGGACGTGAACAATAGCCAAAATCCAAGCCTTTCAAAATGTCCTATTGTGTACAAATTTCATTTCCTTTCTTTTTCCACACTTTTCGTCCTTGCCCATTGATTTTCTTCAAATTAATAAACCGTTGACATTAGTGCGCCGTCCAAATACGACGTGATTGAATTTCTACCATCTTCAGAGCCCTTCAAGAAATCGAGATAAAAGCAAACTTTGTCAGTCATAAAAGGAGCTACTCTAAATATAACTATGATAAAAACATAAGATGAAAATATCTTGATCTAAACAATACACTAAGCAGCTTTAGCCACCTACAAAGGTTTAGTTATACTGGAAAAATAGCAATAATGCGAAATATAATGTGAAAACAAATGCTCAAGCTTTGTTTGGTTGCACAAGTAATTGGTTGGACCTAGTTTGAATTTATAATAAATGACACATCCACTCCCCACAAAAATGTAATTTAAATGATAGATTGCTTAATTTTGAATGATATTGCGTAACACCAAAATTTTAATCAACAGCCCGTCCGAATTGTTGCGGGTTTTCTTTTTTTCATGATTCAGAAAGGCATAATGCCAAAATGAAAAAGAAAGAACAACAAAACAACAACAATATCAACAATAGAAGACAATATTTGTCTCACTGCACATGTCGTATTGTATAATCGTAATGTATTTAATGAACATATAGGCAGATAGATAGATACAAGTATAAAAATGCATATAAAACTAATATACTGATAGTTTATAGCTCGACTATTTCAAGAATAGGGTCACCCCGGCGTCGGCGTCACAGTTTTGTTAAGTTTGGTATCTCCAAAACTACTGAATTGAATGGGTTAACGCTCCACGCACTTATTTGAGGACATAATAGGAGGTCATTAGCTAAGGCCCATAACTCGAACGTGGATTTGACAAAATTATGGCCCTATTTGAAGGCTCTTGTTTTACCATCAAAGACTGAGAATAGTCGAGCATGCTCTCCTACCTAGATTTTTACTGTTATCATAGTATATAACGCAATCTTATCGTATAATTCATTACCACCTTTATATTTGTCCTTAACCATTAAATGCAACTTTATTTGTTTTAAAGTGTAATTTACTACCTACATTTTTTTCTGAGAATAAGTTTGTCATTTGTCTAAGCTATATTTCACTCTTATTGTAAACACTTTAGTTGAGGCATATATTTATATATTTATAATCTAATTTAAACGAAAACTTTTCTATTTAGATTTGATTAATGATTCTGTATTTTATAGTTATACCGATTGTACTCTTTACATGCAACTTGTAAGAACTTACGCTTTATACGTTCATGTCTATGTAACGACAACTGTTGGAAGAGCATTCATAACAAATTGTAGACTAATATAAGACTTAAGACATAGTTTAATATGCTTTGAACATTATTTAGCAATGTCATCGTAAAAGTCGTAGAAGTCAAGCACCGTGATTGATCATACAGAATGATTGAACACGTGAATCCCGTGAATGATATTTACACTTGAACCGAACATGATCAATTAAAATTCTAATAATTCAGTTCTAATATGACAGTATCTAGTTGATGAAAGAGACGAGTTATTTTCGATAGTATTAAATTAAATTAAGGAAGTTAATGAGATTTAATTGTTAAATTTATCCAAACTATCTTAACATTAAGATGAAAAAATATACAAAAAATCTATACAAAAAGAATAATCTCCGATTACATTTTAAGATAATCGTTTGTTTCATTGTTGATACTGGACAATTAAGACGACATGATATCAGTTACATAAAAGGCAGTCTTCTCGTTAATATAGGCTTACGTTTTATCACGTGATAATTACTAATTCTATTATAGACATCCTTCTATATATACAGATCCTAAATGATAATAAAAGTATAGATTTACGACGTAAGTGTTCTGCTTTGGTTCTAGGGGAATTTTTAAGTATAAAATTCTTGAGTATAAAAATAGTATGCAATGCATGAAGCAACATGTGGTCTAAGTTGGTAAGAACTTTACTAGTTTCTATACTTTTTTTTGGGTACAATTAGCTTCCCCTTCCTGCATTAAAATGCATGACAAAACGTAGAAACAGTTCATGTTGAAAAACAAGGCATTTGAATAATAAGTCATTTAAATGATTTCCTCCTAGGGAAGAAGCCGGGATATACGTTTCTTATTTAGAAATAGGAAATTTATAGCTAAATACCCGAAATTTATTTTAATTTTACTTTTTTAATTATGTGTATTTCTTCTACAAAAGGAAGTAATAGCACTACTGAAAACGAAAGCATTTTGTATGAAAAAATTAAATGTTTCATTTGAAATTGAACGTGTTATTAATTAACAGGTTTAATGCTAAAAGGAAGTTAAAACAAATAAACGGTGTAAGGAATATTCCTTAAGCACGGCTTTCATTGTATGTGTTTGCGTGTTTGTTTCGATATGATTGTTTCGGTGGCACAAGTATTTTACGGCAAAATAAATGGGTATATTTACAATTAGATTGCCTTTTAACATTATATCGATCAAATGTGCACGATGTTTATAAACCCTGCATCATTTGTCAGTTTAAGTCTAGTCCACGTTTTCATTTTAATCCCCGTCCTAGAATAAATCACGACATATCAGGATCGTTCAGACGGTTTATGGCATAACATTACTTTGATTTTTAAAGAACCGAATTACGCCAATATAGGAACTACTTCTGAATGTCAGAATGATTTATCTTTTAGAAATTTGCTTTGTTGAAATTTTTTGATGACTGGCAAACTACCAAATCAAAAATGACAAAATAGGGGAAAGATGCAAACGTGAAAAGGACAGAAGAAATTGATTTGTTCAGTAAAGCTCTGGAGAGAAGTACCAAACTGCTGTAAAGCACGCGAGTCAGTGTAAAGAAAATTATCTCAAATTTCCATGAAGAAATTTTTTAGAGATTAAACAGTTTTGCAAACACCGGAAATGAACCGGAAGTACTCTCCAGAGACTAGAGACGTGTTTAGTAAGGGTACTGGCAATTATCAAAGCTTACGCAGAGGGACTACTTTTTTATTAGTGCAGACGTGCTGAGGTCGCGCCTAACCAATCAAAAAAGAGAAACGATAATGCCTAAACAATATCTCGGAAATTAGATTTAATTGTCTTCCTTTAGAAGGAATCACACGTCGATTTGTCTTCGTGACTTGCCTACTAATTATTTTCTTTGAACTGATTTAGAACATGTATATGGGATTTCCTGCTTTTATTTAAATGATACGTAAAATTTAGGAAAAGACCTTTTCTTATACATGTATTCTCTTATGACATTGTTTTGTCTTGTGAGAGAATTACAAACTCCTCAGACTATAGTAGCTATAGTTTTAACAAGAATATCTATACAAGATTCTTTTGATGGTTTTTTAAAATATTTAATTCGACAAAAGCAAAAATCTGCGTTATCAAAAACATTGGTATAATTATGTTCAACATGTATATGTTACACATGTTGTATCCTATACACCAGTGAATATATTTATACAAATGTGTAACAAGACAAATTAATGCATATTGACTCATATTTACATTGCTCTTTTACATTTATAGCATGCATCGTCCAAAATTTGCTAAGACATATTAGTGAGACTACATATATATGACATTAAACGACTTTGTATATATATATTTGTATTTATGGCATTAAACGACTTTGTATATATATTTGTATTTATGGCATTAAACGATTTGGTATATATATTTGTATTTATGGCATTAAACGATTTGGTATATATATTTGTATTTATGGCATTAAACAATTTGGTATATATATTTGTATTTATGGCATTAAACGATTTGGTATATATATTTGTATTTATGGCATTAAACGATTTGGTATATATATTTGTATTTATGGCATTAAACGATTTGGTATATATATTTGTATTTATAGCATTAAACGATTTGGTATATATATTTGTATTTATGGCATTAAACGATTTGGTATATACATTTGTATTTATGGCATTAAACGATTTGGTATATACATTTGTATTTATGGCATTAAACGATTTGGTATATACATTTGTATTTATGGCAATAAACGATTTGATATATACATTTTTATTTATGACATTAAACGATTTGATATATACATTTGTATTTATGGCAATAAACGATTTGGTATATACATTTTATTTATGATATTAAACGATTTGATATATACATGTATATTTATGACATTAAACGATTTGATATGTACATTTGTATTTATGGCAATAAACGATTTGGTATATACATTTTATTTATGATATTAAACGATTTGGTATATACATTTGTATTTTTGTCACTAAACGATTTGATATATACATTTGTTTTAATGGCATTAAACGTTTTGTTCTGAATGAATGCCTTATTATATGCTAGACATTTTTTATAATGACCAGATTGTTTTTTAAGTAAGATTATACATTTAACAATATTCTTGATTGCAAGTTCAAAATGGTATTAACCTGTAAATGGCATTAGAAAAACCCAGCAAAGCTGAAACATGATTTGATTATTTCTGTTCTACAGGATAAAATATGCCACCAAGCGAGCATGTCCTAATCTAATTATATAATTGTAATGATAACATAGAGAGAAAAAAATAATTTATTCATTTGCACACATTAATCGATTTTCAGTGAACGTGATCTGGCATACA
Organism: Ruditapes philippinarum; assembly: GCF_026571515.1. Classification (NCBI taxonomy): domain Eukaryota; kingdom Metazoa; phylum Mollusca; class Bivalvia; order Venerida; family Veneridae; genus Ruditapes; species Ruditapes philippinarum. The sequence goes on along the minus strand of NW_026865399.1, from coordinate 24,498 downwards.
CCAACAAATACTTTAAGTTGTAATAGGCGGACAATAAATGTTTCAGATTTCAATTCTTAAAACAATATTTTAGATTTTTACAGTGATGAAAGTAGTCATTGGAATTTTAAACAACATAGGTGTATTCCGTTAATGAAGTTTGCTGAATTTACTCATCAAATGATTTTTGATGGAAGCATATGAACAAGATCCCTGATTCAATTCACTGTCTATCCCCTACTTTACTTTTGTTAAATAGCAATCTATATTATGTTATTTCATAGTCTGGAATAAACAGAACAAATAAAACACTATGAATATAGTCATATAGAAAAGTTTATACAATGCTGAAAACTGAATAAAAATAGGCTTTCATATGACATTTTCCCAGATTTTGTCATGAAAAATATCACAGTCATGTTCGTAAGATAACCAGTGCTGTCACTTCTCTACTTACTTGTACATAATTACAACATTTCTTTTACAATATACTCCTGGAGCGTCAATGGCCGAATGTTAAGGTCGTTGGCTTCAAACCACTTGCCCCTAACCCCTGTGGGTTCGAATCCCCGACAGGTTCTTTGGATTATTTTATGTGTGGAAGCTATCCAGCTTACGTAACGTTGGTGGTTACTCAAGTGTCTGAAATAATGCATGGAATGCCTTCCTCCATCAGTAAAGCTAAAATGTCGCGATATGACCTAAAACCCAATCAAACAAACAAATATACTCCTGCTACAATGTCAGTGCTGTAATGTGTTTATCTGGAAAAAGAAACATTGACAATCTTTGAATAAATTCTATAAATTGACAACATTTATATTTAAATATAAGTGGATAGTTTTTTGTTAGTTTGTTGGTTAGCTATAAAAATCTTGACATTTTATCCAATATTCAATAGGTTAAAGAAAAGAAAGAAAATGTGTGTAGGATAAATATATTTATCTCGTTGGTTGTAAATTTGTTAATATGAAATATTATGTAACTTACACTTGCATTGGTTTATTTAGATACAACAGCAATGCTTAAATAATAAGCAACTAAAAATATACCGCTTTATCAAATGGTCACCATTGCTCAACAGAATAAAAATAAATCACAAAAATAATTTCGTCTACAATACAAAAATAAATTCGTCTACATAACAAAAATAAATTCGTCTACTACACTAGAATAAAAAGCAAAAACAAACAAGCTAGCGCCAATCTACAATCTCTCTAATTAACCCCAGACATTCCAGTACATTGTGTTAGCGACATTTAACTCATTTTTACTGTATCAGTGACGGTAATTGTTATATTGGCCACTATAATAACATGGTTACACTTATAGCCATTATTCATTTAAATTTTAGTATGGTATTTGTTGCTAAATGTGTTCACTTTTACTTCTTTTATCACCATAGTCACGAGATGGTCCTCCATCTGACGATGTTACAATTGAATTTAATATCCCTCCCGTTAAATATCAGTGAAAATTGTTTCAATTATCTGAAGTAAACTTAAAGACATTCACGATACATTTAAGCGCTGAAATATCTTCAGAATATACATTGCTTTCAGAAATCACGTTGGAAATAAGTTTTGGTCAAGAATCACTAAATATTATGTAATGTAGTAAATTGTTCGAATTTATATGGTTGAAAAATGTTAGAATAAATTTTATATATTATTAACTCACGCTATCAGACAAAATTGTTTTACATCATGCGATTGTGAAATGTCTGGTTCTAACTAAATTATGATACATGTTTTATATCAAACTTTTACGATGCACATCACCTTATTACTTGTCTACCCAATGCTATGACATTAATTCATCAATAAAATTTATAGTTGTACAGAATTTTATTTTGAAAAAAAGAAAGAAAAAAAAAAACAACAAAAAAAAACATAAACCTACACTATAACAAAATATTGTTTCGGATTTAAAGGCTTTGTTAAATTTGAAATAATACGTTTGTTTTAATATTACAATATATTTCTTGTCATGTCGCCTGGTTAGCTTTAGTCAAAGGACTTTAAGGACCGTAATTGGAATATTAAAATATTTTGAATTCAGATCAACAAACATATGCGAAATTTTACAAATAGGCAAATATAATGTGCGGTAACGTAGATTCTGCAAGAAAAATGTATTAAGAACACACACTCAATTTGAAACAGATAAAGATATCATGGCCTCATTAAAATGTAGAATAATGTTTAAAAAAATCAAAATTAATAAAAATGATCTGTTCTTAACGCACCAAAAGAATAAGAATTGCATGCAAGAAAAATCATGTAAGAAAAATATATACGCAGATGTTGTTTTTTTTTTTCAAACAAGTGACGATCATTTTAGAAAGCACATTCACCTAAGTGCGATTCTCTTTCACGTGTTGAGATGCCTGAGACGTTTCAAACCTAAGCTTGCATCAAATTTGACAGTGATATTTGCATTAACTGCTACAGACCAAACTGAATTATATAACATACAATGTTGTCTCACATAGGAGAATTCTTCGTGAATATTCAAGCATCCTCACATTGGGCGTCACATGTCACATTTACAAATATTTACACCTTTAACCTTATAAAAACATATCCCCTTCTATGGTCAGGTAGCATTTATGTTCATATTAATAAATTATACGACACAAAGGGATCTGACTTTTAATGCGTAATTAATTGCGGATAAAAAGTTATTAGATAATATGCGTTTTATTTCGATCAGTAACTCTTTGGCATTATCAAAGAGAGCGTGCGCTACCGAGAGTGGAAAGATAAAAATAACAAATTTTCAGCCTGCGATTATCAAATTGTAATATTATTAATTTGAAAGTGTGCGTAATGAAAATTAACGCATTCTGTTTTTCAAATGTGCGGTTATATTAATTAGGAAAAGATGGTATGGGGAGAAGAGACACGTCGTTACTGACTTTAAATTGATATTTCTCATCGACATCAAAAGCGTAATGATCCTTGAAGGCACGGTAATTTGAAGAGAAAATGCAATTTTCAACAACGGTGCACATACCTAAATTATTTATATTTCCGCCAAAGAGATATGATCCGTTGTCCCTATGGTGTTCAAATGACATTTTCAAACCTGCCTATCAACTCACTATGCCTCCGAGCTGTTGCGCAATCGTGCATTGCCGCCTCTTAAACATATGCTGTTTTGGTGAGTATGCTTTAGCGACCAATCGTTAAAACTGTTCAACGGATAACATGCCCTTCATACAATGGTGTTAATGGACCACCACGTTTGACAAGTTTCCAGATAAAATTGTTTGGCTATATTTTTTATAATCTCTCTTGATTTTCTGATAACAACAATACATGCGGTTCCATCCTTCGTGTTTTTGTTAAACATATTTTTTTTTATTTTATTTTGAATTTGAAAATACTTAAATTGCGCGTTTCAGTTTATTTACAATATTTTTTTCTCCCTTTTTCTTTGCAAAGTAAGATGAAATACGTACTTTAAAGAAGAATATAGTTAATATCAAAAAACTATTGACAGGATTTTAAATTCACTGCCTTTTTATTCCCTATTTGTGCATAAAACGTGTATAAAAAAACTTGTGTATTAGAATTTAACAACTAAAACAGCTATAATAAAATGTTTTACTGGTTCTTATTAATTTTTAGGTTTTATTTGTAAATTCGGAAATGGATATAATATTCATTTTCTAAGTTTCATATATTTTGTAAAACGCCATTTGAATCAATTTAAAAATAAAATGATTTTGCCTATCTTTCTATGTTTGTAAAAATTAAAAGAAAATTAGCATTGCTAAATGTATACCAATTTAAAACTGTTCAATTGATAGAATAATTTCACCTTTATCATTAGTGTTGATTGACACATAAATACATTAAAATCATATCTTGTAATTAAATTATTTGTCCAATTTACTTTGAAATTTTACGCCCTTAGAACGTCGGACACTGCTTTTAAATATCTTTAAATATCAATCTCTATACCTATCAGTTTCAAAAAGATCGCAAAATAAGTAATGCATATTATCAATTTAACTCAATGATTATTACGAATATTAACCTTTTTAAAAAAGAATATTAAATGATATAAATTATCAAGAATATCTATTAAAAAAATCTTATATTTCTTTAAAAGAACCTAATTTAATTAAAAAATGAATAGATCTATGTCGTTACATTAAATATTACAAAGCAAATTTTTAAGAAAGATAATATTTGTCCTATTAATAGTTTAGTAGGGCGACTTTTTTTCAATTATAACCATATCGTGTTACATATTACACTTTGCTACGATATTTTTTTATTTGATTTAAATGGAAAATATATGTACGGAGAGCCTGGCGTATCAGCAAATTTGTTATAGACCTATTCATATAATTTAACAGTGCTCATTAAAAGAAACAACACCAAAATTCTACAATAGTTCAAAGCAATAATGTTAATGTATATTATTTCACGGACTTAATTATTCAGAAATAATTTAAGTCCCTAAATACTTGTTACATAGTTACAATATTTCTTACCAATGGAGTAATAGAACTCACTACATCGACAATATTTGGCCATTTGGAGAAAACAATTTTGCGCTGTAAATTCACAGTGGAGTAATATGGGTCTAAATTTTTATGATCATCCCGTCTCGATCTATAAAGATGAAAGTCGTAAGTAGCGGGAAATGGGTCCCAGTAGTTGGATTTCTTGATTACAATTCAAATAACTTTCTCAAATGTGTTAAACAGGCATCATCATATTTGTGAGTGTAGAGAAAGTTTTAGAATTATTTTGTGCAATAATTCTTTGCTCATAGACATTATATCAATTTTTTTTGTATATTTATATGATTTCATGTGAATCCACATCATTTGAACTTTATACTTTTTATGTTGTTTCTTTATTTACTTAATATTGAAAGCGAGATATTACCATATCTTTAATAAGAACAAAGATTTTTTCACACGTTTTTTTGTTGTTTGACTTGAATTTTTAAACATGGAAAGGGCATTAAAATTAATAAGAGGTTAATAGTTTTATATATGATTAGTTTTATATATGATATTCTATGTACAAATCAAAATAAACGTATGTTTTTCTGTTCTTTCTCAATTTTATAATTGTGAAAGTTAGTTATATTAATTAATTCATTTACAAAATATAACCTTGTAATCTGTGCTTCTTCAATAAATATTATGTTCTGTTCTGTTCGGACTGATGACCAATGGTCAACATGTGATAGAAAAAAATATTAAAAGGATAGAAGTGAAGTTCTTTAAACAATTAAGCAACATAATGTTGTATAATGAAATGTGTAATTTTGATATAACTTCCATATAAAAATAAATTTGTATTCTATAGCATTTATATTTATCTGACATACACCAAGTTTAGTAACATATCTTTATTGTCTATTGCCAGTTAGTTAGTTTCTCCTAAAGTTTATCATTTTACATATCAAATGTATTTAAGATTGACACAAAATATCATTTATAAATTGAATCAATTAAAATTAAATCTGAGACCCTTTTTCTTTCTTTTCTTTTCCATTAGAATGCGTTCAGTGTTTTGTCCACATTGCCCGTGCCCGGAATCTATAATAAAACCTCTTAACGACGATTTCCCGAGCAATTTCCATATTCATGCATAGTAGACCTTAATCATATATTTATATTATTCATGAGATTTGTAATTCGTATTGTCCAAATAGAAATTAGCATTAGTTAGGAGCGATGAAAAGTTGCTAATCCGCAGCCTGCTGAATTTTAACACTAAATTAGTAATCGGAGACCGTAATGTTCGGAAGAAATAAATTCATACATTTCCACATAGTTTCACCATTTATATGCAAGTTTAGGTACTGTGCACACCGTTTTTCCATGGCGAAGAGAATTAACAGGAATATGTTTTTTCTGCGTATTTTCAGGTATTTCTGTGGAATAATATGAAATTGTTTTGTATGGAAATGGATGGATAGAAAGTCAGACGCCATATTGAACACAAAGTTTTGTGAACCGTGAATTCACTCAAATGGATATAACATACACAAAACAAGGTGTCACCTGAAGATAATTTATTACGTCCAAACAGGTGAGTGAACAAGTTAAGATACTAAATTTTTGTAAGTGAATAAAAAAAGTTATAAAGATGATCATTATCATATTTACATGCATTACTTAAAAAAAATATCATCAAAAATATGTATACTCTAAATAAGTACAATACTACATAAAAGGTAAATATAAATAAAAAAGTAAATATTTTAATTGTATTGTATTTTGAAAACCTCTACGTCATAACAATACATGTTTAGATATATTCTTACTATAACCATTAAAGAAATATACATCAACTGATTTATTCTTTTTGTAAAAGTACCTATTTCTAAAGATCGAAATCCGTTTTTCTACAAATCCCAATAAAATCGATTTATTTGGATACATTTTTTTTTCTATTTTTTTCTATGAGTCCTAAATTGTAGAACAATTACGAATGAAAATTCCAAAATCTTCCTAACAGTTTCTTTTTTCGAAAATCTCTTTTAAAATTTATCGATTTTAATCTGACAAATTTTCGGAGGAAACTTTTTTAACGAATTCTTAATAGATTTAAACTTATCAAACATTCAATTTTTGACCTTTTTTGTGTTTAAAACGGAACCTTTACGTATCATTTCTATTACCCTATATTAGCCTTATCTCCCGAACATGCCAGATCGTTGGGCTGAACCATTATACGCTCTTTACGCGAAATGAGGCATGAAGATTGCCATTTTAAGCCTCCGCTTTAAGCCTCGCTGGGCAAAATAACGCTGAAAGCCCTTAAATGATACTGAAACGAGATAATGGTGATTGGGTGCTCGCGTTCAAACAAAACCGCTATGTAATTACTTGATAAATTACATTCTTAGACATCCGAATCCTAGCGGCGCTTCCTATGTAATATTTTCAAGCGTTTGAGATGTCTTGATTTATGATGTTAGCAACTGTCATATATAGAGGGATTTCCCAGGAATAAAAAGCCATGATTGCCACTTTAGACTTATGATTAAATGACTAATAGGATAATTTCCACTGATTATGTCTGCAGAAATAAATGGTGTCGGCGTAAATGGTTTCTTTTTGATGTAGTGGTTTCCAACAATTGCTGTTCGTTCTAAGCTTCTATGAAAAGAGCTTTTGTGTGAGAGAAGAAATGCAATATCTCCAAGTAAAAATCTTGTTAGCCTCAGTTTGCAAAGAAATTATTGAAGGAATTATGCCGATGATTGCGTCTTGAATTTGTGCTTTTTGTTACAGAAATTAAACTAAGCATCTAATTCAAAGTATTGTAAGAATAAAGTTGTCTAAGACGATCCTAGAAAGTTCTTTCTTTCTATTGTAACCAGGCCATAATGCTTTATCATAATTGACAATATATCAACACAAAATTTATCATATCATCAATGTAATATAGATACAATAGTAAATAACAGCAGTAAACATTCATTTACTTAAACATTTATCTATATTAGACAAAATATTATCAAAAACTGTAACAAAAAAGGTATAGCTGTGAATTATATCCCAGAGTATGTGTACAAGGTGGATGTTTTTAATCTGCCCATCCTGAGTTGAATCTCATTAAATCAAGAGCATGACTTAGTATAAATATATAACAATTAAATGAATATCTTTATATTGAAATGATGACCTCTCCAAATCTAGTCGTGTGTAATCTCTCCTGACAAAACCTCAATCGAAACTTTCGATAATAGTTTCGAAAATAAAGTCACACTATATGATCAACGGCCTGAACGAATATAACGGTTTATATGCAAGTACGAACTGATCACCACCGCCAGAATGTTTAAAAAAATAAAACGTATCATAAACAGAAATATGGTTGATTTTTTTTTTGGAAAATTTAACGACGCAGTAACAGTGCGTAAAGTGTTTATGAAATGTTTGCTTACCGTGTTAAGCTTTCATAATCGCCATTGATTGGCAACATTTTGCCAAATAATTGAAGAATGGTGGAGCATAGTGTAGGCAACATATGGTCACGTTAATAACTCACCATGACAATTTCAGCCAGCCGCGTAAATTGTATTGTCCAACCTCTTGTGCTTGTTTTGAATTTGACGAGAGTCTTTTCTGTGTGGCGTATCCCCCTTTGTCAAATCTTTTTCACACGATAAGCTGCATTTCTAATGTGTCTGTCATCGTTTGTGTGGTAGTTTTGTTTTTATATCTATTCTTATACTGGTTCGATTAGGTCAAGGTGTGTCATGCAATTACCATCAATATGGCAATTAATAATGGCTTAATACTGACTAAAATGTTTCATTTGTTTTACTTTAAATGTTTGGAATGTGTGCCTTTTACTGTTTTCGTTCTTAATATGCCACGCACAATGTTAAAAATGAACTCAGTATTTGTTGTTTTACTCAGATTTACGTAACCCTGCTCACATGTCTTTATTTCATTCATTTCTCACTAAAAAGCCAATTTTGCGATATACATTGTATATGTATTCTAAGTATCTGTTATTTCATTCATTTTAAAAGTTGTATATTTTATTTTTCACTTTTACATATGTTAATGCATCATGTAGCATGTCTTAACTTATTTCTGTTAAGTCCTATGATTATGTTTAATTGAATTTTTATCACTTACTAGCCACTTTGTCACATATATAATTATTCTAAGACATTCAGCACTATTCTTGGTCTAGGGTATTAAAGGAATCCCGAGAACGGGCACTGGTTACACATATATCTTTCTACCGGGTTTAATTATTTAGTGTTGTTTCATTGTCTCATAGAAACAAAGCTTTGATAGTGCCCTTTTCTATATCAGAATGTTAAGTTCCGTTGTCACTGTCCTTTGTTTCCATTATGTAGCTCACAACCATAGACACACGCCCCGTGAGTTTGTGATACTATTTTATAATTATTTCATACTTCAAAATAGAATCAGTCAGATCTGTCGATGCACACGTTAATTATTTCATCAAAGTTTTACAATGTCATTTATATCTGCTGTTCATCGTTAGAGAACAGCGTTACTGTCATTGAACTCTACAGCTTATGTTCTAGATCAATCCATGAGCATATAAACGGAAAATATTCATGCATATTAACATTATATAAGAATAGTAGAACTTTTATCTCTATGAAAACTTTGATCAATCTTTCAGATTACATGTATACATCTATTTGGAAATACATTGTCCTTTCAAATTTCAATTATTTTCTTTAAATGGCTGACAGTTACTGTATAAGCATGCAGCGATATGTTCGTGTTAGAGGGATGTAGAATATAGACCAATTAATAGCTGAGATATAAAAGTTTGTTCCATGAACGTCACAATTAAAACTGGTTACATTGTATAATATAATGTTTTACCATTTTATATCTGTCATAAAACACAATAAGCCAAGAATCATGCGATTTGAGGTTATAAATAAGCTAATTAACTATTAATATATGCGAGATTTCTTAGAACTATATTTGATGACCCATATTAAATAAAGTAATTAAACAAATTTATCAAACACACATCCTATGAAGGTTATATCAAGCTATAACTTCCCCATCCAGATATCTATCGAGAAAAAACAATGTACAATAAAAAAATGATAGTATAAAATTAGTAGGAAAATGGTTACTTTATCAAATGCTCGAATACATTGTATAAAATTTGTAGGGAAGTGGTTACTTTATCAAATGCTTGATTACGTTGTATAAAATTAGTAGGAAAGTGGTTACTTTATCAAATGCTTGATTACGTTGTATAAAGTTAGTAGGAAAGTGGTTACTTTATCAAATGCTTGATTACGTTGTATAAAATTAGTAGGAAAGTGGTTACTTTATCAAATGCTTGATTACGTTGTATAGAATTTGTATGAAAGTGGCTACTTTATCAAATGCTTGCATTAAATCATTGCTTACAGTTTGTCTCAGTAATTATTAACTGTATATGGCAACGATTAACAAAGGTTCGACTGGAGACAAATGAAACATATGCTAGAAAGTTGAAGAGAGCGTGTCGAGGTATATTTTTCATATTATCGTTCATCTCTTTAGCTCAGATATCTGATTAGAAGACTTAATTTGAACAATTTCCCCAATTTATAACATTAATTATACGATAAATTGAATTAGTACGGAACTGAGAAGAGGGGACGGATTGAAGATAACGCTTTTTGTTGCAAAATCCGATAAATTGAGGGCTGCAATTTCACCGAAAGAAAAAAGGGTTGCCGGAGTGATTAATCACACTGTTTAAGTGGTTAGAGCAATAAAAAGAAAGTTGGAAGACAATGAATTGGGGTTCTGTCCATGGATAAGTAGCTTTCTCGTAAATGATGACAAATGTGCACGTGACGATAACTCGTCTATCGCTACGTGCCTTGTAACTGATTACACTAATTCTGTTCTCTAAGAATTTTCCACTGTTCTTTTTATAAACAGGCGTTTAATATTCATATAAGATATCAATTGAAATACAATAGACAGTTATGGAACTAATAAATAAAATAGACTTTTCAAATATGACGTATTTAGTATCAAATTTGTCTGTCTTTTGTGTGAATAAGATGTTTTGAGAGCTATAAATAAGTCTATATATAAAACACCTGCCATGAATTTCAAAGTTGCCAAAATAACGTCAATTTTATGAATTATATACAACTACTCCTCTCAAGAAGTTTTAGTTATATTCAAGTCATGTCATTAAATTTCTAACAGTAAGTTATCTTCACTAAATGTTACATATACCATGGACACAGCAGACGGTACAGACATATACAGAATATTATATTTAGTTAACATTTTACATGTACAAGAATATCAACTAGTAATTAACGGTGGCTGCAGTAAATACTATATAGTATAAAACAGATTCCGACAATTTCGAGTCACGTGACTTCCTTCTCGTACAATAACAACGGATAAATCTAACTGTGTTATATTATTACCCAGCAATTCCTTAATGAGGTATCGGATCTTTGTAGAATTACGCCATATTGTGTCAAAATTACCGACTTCCATACAACTTTATCTAATTGTGTTTGGAAATTGGATTACGGTCCATGGTTTGTGCCATTTAAATGTTGTCTGGCATGCGTTCCGGGACACGAGAGAAAATAAAACCTGACAATTTCAATTTGAACGTTATTATTTAGGAAAGATAACAAGATCAGACGAGAAATGCCTTTGTCCAAAACAAACAAAAATGAAATATCTTAAATTCTTTTATTGTTTCTCATACTGAAATGTACATTCCTTTAATATTGATGTTTTATACGTCTACATGATCTGTAAGTTATACAGTGTCTGTGAAATATTCTCAATGTTAGTTTTATAAATATTTACCACATTTGAACATCGAACTTATAAGTAGATATATACCTTAGTCGATTATCAGGGCTGGTTCCAAATTATAAAAACAATAAAACTATTTGAATAAAAACTGTTCTTGTAAGATTTTTTATTCATTTATTCTTTTTATTTTTGATGTGTGTTTTGTGATTGTTTTTCTTTTGGTCGATGTAAAAGATAAATCATTTAAAACAAATATTATTGACTAAAACTTTAATACAAATGTTTTTGTTTTAATTTTATAAACGGTTTCATCTTGAAATCACATATTTAGTGCAGGTGATGGCGAGATATCACATCTTTATTGTATATAAATAATGATTTTGCTGTTAATTAACACGTTATTTTTTGCGAAATACGAAACAAGTTAATGTGTTTCTTTCAACTTTACCTGCAAATGAAACAGCTGTTTCTAAAATATCAATTAACAGACACATTGTTAGACCATTAGAGACCTTTGGTGGCTTTTTAATTTGAGACATGTTTTAGGGAATAGATGTACAATGTAATAAATAAAAGCTTTCCATCTGCTTCCATGCTTTGATATGAAATATGTATTTGTTATTTTCTAAACAAAAGCAAAAGAATGAATTGACTTATGTAGTATTGTGAGTACATGATTCATTTTTTTTCAATGAAAATAAAATGCTAGTAATGCTTTAATTCAAGGTGCATTTTGTTGTCTCATTTTATTAACAATCAATCATTGAGTAATATATCAATAGAGCAAAGATTTACTGCATTATCTTTTCAGAGCAATATATTAAAAAATCGAAACATTCGAAATGCAAAAAGCCAATGTTTGAGCAAAATGGTTTCATAATTTCCTCTGTTGTTCTGAGTGAAATTTTAATTTTGAAGATAAGAATGCGAAGTAAAATTAAAATATTACACCTGATGTATTTTTACATTAATAATAAATGAAACCTGTTTTTTAAGAGGGCGTGACATAGTTAATAGATTGTTATAGATGAGTTTATTACCGTGGTTATCTCAAATATAAATTAAAACTTTAATCTATCATTCATTAACAATGATATACATATAAAAGTAACATTCACCATTCACTTGTGCCTGTTTTGCTAGTTCTAATTTAAACTTGCTTGGGAGGAAAGTAAAGTTAATTAAGAAGTAATAATAATCTACCTTGCATGCAAAACGTAATAGGTAGATGATCAAACAAAACAACAAAGAAATAAAGAAACAAAACCAGAACAAAAATGGACAACAATAATATATAAAAATGATAAATAGATAATAATAATAACAAAAACCATTAAACATGAAAACAAAAGAAACAGACAAAACAACAACAACAACAACAAAAAATCCCTCCAGAACAACATAAAACAAACAAGACAAAACAAAGCGAAACAAAACAAAACAAAGAGAAATATCAAATTAATTTAATTTAGTTTAGATCATAGTGCATGCCAAATAACGGTGCTTACAAAGTTACCTGGCAATGATTGAACTTATTCAAAAAGATTGGGTTGGTTTTTATTTATGATAGAGGCTACAATATGTACATCAGCATCAAACAATTGACTAGTTCTATATTTGCCTGTAATTAATCAATAATTTATAAAATAACAATCTTTCAAATATTATTTATAAATAAAACCATTGCTGCCCCAACATGAAACGTAGAAAATGAAAACATTCTTGAGAAAAAATGTGTTGCTTCTGTTATTTTTTTTTCAACAATGCTTAAAATATACGGTATACGCAAAATCAGCAAACAAATTCAATGCACATTACTTAAAATATATACCAGTTTGCATTATTCAAGAACATTATTTGCTCTAGACTTAAAAGAAAGCAATCACTGTTGCTCAAATATAGTACTTTACATCTGAACATTTTAATATTGGTGCTGTATCTATCTGGGTTTTTTTGGCACTTTCGATGTATCTAAATCTATGACATCTTTTTGCTTGAGGATACAGCCCTTTATATCAATGACAGAGTGAGAAATGGAATATCAATGGCAGGGGGTCATCAGACCGTATTCGTTTTATTGATATGTACCCATTTGGGCGCTAATTCAATCTTAATGGAACGAAATTAATTTCCCTCCCTCTTGATTGATCGTTTTCACTTAGAAGGTCAACTGCAATGATTACCGCCCTTGAATTGCCAGGTGTCGCATGAAAGGTCACGTGTTTAGAAATGTAGCGAGACAGGAAACTTAACGACAGGAAGTAATTCGAATTAATAGCATTTTCTTCAAACAAGAATATATTTATTAGACAAAATTATAGTAAAAAGATTGAGCACATTATGGATATTCTACCCTTAAGTAAAAATATGTTCCTGTTTTGTGTATCTTATTCAACAGATGTATTAAAGTCTTATAAAACTGTAGCCTTTTTCATATTTTAGTTTGGATATATAATATTTCAATTCTTCAATAGTTTCCAAATCATGTTGTTGTATTATCACGTGTTACTTGTTACTCTCTGTTTTAAGTACGAGTTAGTTTAGTAACGTCATGCACTGTTGGGTCACCCCTGCACCCACGGATGCCTGATACTATGCAGAATGGGTTTACGGAGACCTTAAATCATTAAGTAATCATTACGTTAAGAGAGAAAAAAATTATAGAACACAAACAATTATGTTCAGAATGTCTAACTATATGCAAATCTGTAAATGACCTGTTGTTATCCACCACCGAAAAGGCGGCGGGGATTTTTTTGTTATAGTCTCTGTCAGTCCTTCCGTCTGTCTGTTCTTCGTTGCGACACATTTTGTTCGAGAAGCATTTGACAACTTGAAATCATATAGGCGGATGATTTATTTGATAGTGTAGGAGTTGCAATGCACAAGAATGATAATGCTACCCTTAATAACTTTTGAGTTTTTGCCGTTCGTTATTTTCCATGCATATATTTGTCCGAACTGTGACTAAAATTTATTTATAAATCAACTTTTTACTTCTTCTAGGTAGATAGATTGAATTGAAAAAGAGTGAAGTGCAAATAAAACAACAGCTCCACCCTTCATAGATTTGGCGTTATTGTCATATAACATTTCTCCTGTTGGGCGGGGTATTTGGAGTATGTGACTGTTCTTTTATTGCCATAAACCCGATTAATTGTATTATAATGCTTTATCAAAGCATAATATTATTTGCAAAACATATGTATAGAGATAGTCCAATATCCAAAGTATCATGTAACAAATTGTTTATTTCATCAGAGTGTGATTATATTGTTTCTTCTAATTGCAATAACAATTTATAATATAGTTAAATAATAACAAATGTCCCCCAAAACGTCCTCACATCCTGCTTGAACTTCCTCTCTTGATTATACACGCCCAATGGCGACTCTTTATTACCCTGTAAACAGAATCCGTACTTATTCTGGAATTATTTGTCAATACTATTAAACGTGCCTAGGCTACTGGTCAGTGAATCAATTTGTCTTCATTGGTATTAGAGCCGAGGGAAACGTTCATCAATAGCCATCCGAAAATATGATTAGACGGAAAACGTGTCTCCAATAATGTTTGTTTTATATGTGTTTATTATAGCGCGTGGCAGTAAAACGCAAAATGGCCATGTCTAGCGTTTTCTTCTACAGAGAACGTTGGAGCTGGCTTAAGAGTATAAAAAGTGAAACATTTAAGTACAAAAGAACAAAGTGAGAACACACAGAACCTAATCTTTGCGATAACAACAGGATCAGATGGTTTAGTCCTCAATATTGTTGTTGTGTAACAAAACACAATGCTGTCTTGTCTTTGTCGTGAAAACCACAATACCTACTTACCTTGGTTAATTACAAACAACAAATTATATACATAATACATATGCCGTCCTAAACTTACAGCTCTTTAATCAAAATCTTTCTCGGCATTGATATTCCAAATTTAAATGTATCATTGAGACTTTTGAATAGTTCTACTCTAACATTGCATCTTTCTTTCATAATGCATCAGGTCTCTTATGTTTCGAAGACAAAACCACCAGGGTAATCATTCAGATAGCGAATATTTTTCTCAGCATGGGCATACATGCATCACTCACAATATCAGACGGTTCAATCAAACTTGTTAAATTACAGCCAACCCGATATGTTTCAATTTAAGTGAATTTACATTTAAGAATACACTATGTAAGTCATTTAGCCTCTTTAAGATATATTAGTAAGAACAAATCTCCAAGATTTGATGTATATCTCAATATTGAGACGCTAAGATGGATGTTTTGAGCAAAGCATCGACCTTCTTGTAACCCCTACAGACATATTCGAGCGCGTTCGAATGCTTTTTGTGAACTGTTTTCTGAAGAATCGGTTATCCATTTAGATATATATCTAATTTTTGAGAACACAAGATGGATGTCTACGGCCTGATCGTGTCAGAGCTCGTATGCGTTTCAAGAAGCTGTCAAAATAAGATAAATGGGAATTTCCTCGCCTTACAAGTAAAATCGATTACGTTTTATGCAAATATAATTGAAAACTTAGTTCCAATTTTCCCTCGTTGGGTTGCTTAATCCCTCCTTGGCTTAGAAGTGATATGAGAAATCGGCGTTATCTAACTCTGAGAATTGTCTTGTTTGGTTCATTTTCATCGAAGAAACGGGAGCGTAAAATGTCTAGATGTGAATACAAAGCTGAAAAAAAGAATTTCAGTAACAAAGGCGAAAAGTCATACGAACTAGAAACTTGCTCGGAAGAAAGGTCTTTTGAAGCTCAAAATGTATGAAATAAAAATGAAAATGGGCATTATTTTGATTTATCACTATATCTATATACATAATTCACGCATATATATTTACAACTTTGGTAATAAATTCATAAACTAACATTTTGCGATATGAAAGTTCGTTATTATAAAAGTAGAATGATTGTAAAGTCGCTTACGTTGATATAAAAATAATAATCATTACGGAGATGAATAGGTTTAGAAAAAAGATATGAGGATACCATTTCTGTTACCGGAGTATCAAAAAACAGGATCATATTTTCTGCAAAGTCAACCATCACATATATTTATGATAAGGTAACATCCGGTCAGAATTGTGCATGTCCTATTCTAGTTTCTTTATAATGTATAATTAAATTATATAGCATAGACTTCATACATTTATTCACATATTTTTTTTTATTGTAAATCATATGAATTGTAAATTTCAAGAAAGAACAAAAACTTGCTTTTTAAAATTTGGAAAAAAATCAACCCCGTTATTTATAAACGTTTTTAAATGTACATTGTCTCTTATATTTTATTGTAAAATCAATGCTAATGAAATTTGAAATTTTTTACTATATTAGGAGGTTAATGTTTCTTTTAAAAGATTTTAGGTAAAGATTTATAGTACGTTTATTTGCTCAAATCTTATGATATTTTTTATATTTGATTTTTTAAATATATTAAGTGAAATGTCAAAGAAATTGATCCATGAGTTAATTAAGTATACAAAAACTTTCAAGTGTGTGCTTTCTTACTAATTTCTATTTAAAAACTATATATTGTTTTATAAATGTAGTATATAAATATTCTATTTTTTTCTCAAATAATATTTTGGGCATTAAATGTGAGTAGAGAATACTTCACGTACTTTAGTTTCACGACAGTTTCAATAGACGTTAGAGTATAGGAATCCGCGTGCAACACAACGATTTATTTGCATTTTGAATTCAATTTGCATGTTATTATTGGGAAATCAATGACCGAAATAGTGGTAAAGACACGAAAAGCATTAGCGATTTTCTGTTTGTGATATCAAATTCTCAAAGTAATGTATTGATATCTGCATATAATACATTCGGCTTAATGGAATAATGGCGAGTTTTTGTGTCGATGTAGAAAAAAACTCACCAACAATCCCTTTTTACCATTGGTGATTTCTAAATCGTATAAGCGAAATCTTAATGGTTAAAACTTAAGACGCTTAAGTAACTCAAAAACGCAACAGTATCTTTGCAACAATATACATTTCTAAAACTTCAAAATTTACAGAATTTTATTATAATCAAGATTTTTTGTTAAAAAATCGATCAGATTGGGTTAGTTTAGAAAACTTTCAAAAAAAAGAAAAATATCGTAATGTTCATTTTCTTTTTGGAAAAGTAATAATGAATGAAAAAAATATTTCTTTGGCACACACTTGCTGGAAATTAGTATGATCCTTTTAATGCGACGCATGACAGTTTATTTACAATTTCTAAGGCTCTTAACATAAATTAAGAACAGAAAAAAACAACAGAAGGTTCGTTTCAGACTAGAGCATTACAGTATATCATTTTCAAAAGGCATCGTAAATCTTAAATGTGTAATTAAACATAATGTATCAATATTTGAAACTTTACATTATATATGTAAGGGTTAATTAGATTTGGGTCATTATAATATTGCAAAATGATTTCTCGGATGCTCATATTTTATATATTATACGTACCGCCAACAATTGATGAAGCAACAAACAGGTGGGCACCCGTCTTTGTCAAACATTTACATTTTCCAGTATTTTTAAAAGTCATTTATCAATAATAACAATCTCAATAATGGTAATTCATTAAATATATACATATAATATTGACGTATATATTTTTTCTTGTATTGTATACATATTTATATTGTCATTGCTATCTTAATAATAATTGTAAATGGACAAGCCGCTTTTTCCAAAAGAACTTGTTGTTGATTATACTAAATATATTTCTTTTGTATTTTGTTTATTTGAAAATAAACTTAAACAAGAAAAAAATGTTTCATGAAAATAATCTACGCCTGCTACTTGATTTTGTTTAATAAACGCTTCAAATTTTCACTGACGAAGTAAACTGATGACGTCATGCCAAATAATTTGCATACAACGAAAATTAAAGAAAAAATGTTTATCAATCAATTGAATTGAAATTGTCGTGTAGTGAAATGATCTAAACATATGTTCTCACTGAAAAAATCTTTAAGCAACTTGCCATAACTTCGTGAATTTCCGTCAGAAAATTACGCTGTCTCGCAAATGTTACAGTGTTTATAAAGCATACTTTTGGGAATGTTAATTTGCTGGTGGGATGTGAATATGACCTGAGATCTATATATTCTCGGCTAGGTTCCCTGGTCATATAACTCTTATTCCGGTTGTATTCTTCCGTGTTTCCCGTCAGTAAACTATATAATAATAACAAAGTATCTTAACTGAAAAACTTTTAAACATGAAAAAACCAATCATAATTATGTAGACATATTTGTTTCTAATTTTTCTTTAAACTTGAAAATTTTTTCCCAAATTTTTCACTGCAAAAAAGCCCTGGAAAATATACGGAAGTTTTGGGGAAAATTCCGTAAAAAATTTTTTTAATAAAAAGTGTTAAGAAAAAAAAACGGAAACTTTGAAAATAGGGAGATGTACCGACCGAATTTTAAATTAATCCGAAAATATGACTAGTGTAGGGAAAAACTCCGAAAACACTCGTAATAATCGGGAACTTTCATGAAAACAAAGGGTTCCGTTTTAAATAAATGTAGGGAAATTTTTAAAAAACAAGCCCGTATATTACAAAAATACAAAAATTTCCGTATTCGTGCAAATACGGATTCTGTATATAAAAATAGCGAATGAAAATTTACTTCTGAATAGCCTATTTTCCGTAAGAGTAAAGAAATAGTCTGATCAATATATTTGTCAGACATTTTGACAATTAAGACAATGCAAAAATTTCCTGGAGTTATTAACGCGTCAATTGCGTACAAATAATATCGTCAGTGGCACAGAACGTGTAAGACATCCACCTGTAACATGCAGACGCGGTATTTCTAGCTCAATACCGCTTGGTTTGCTTTTATAGCATACACGCGCAGATAAATAGCGAAATACTTTACAATTGCGATTGACGATTAGATAGTACTTTTTTTGCCATTTTGCATCTATGGTTGAATCATGTTTTATTTTGTAATTTCCTTTTCATTAAACATGAGAAAATGATAAAGTTGAAATTGTGATGTTCAAAACATGAATTAATTATAATAAAATCGTGAATCTGTGAAGTTGAAATCGTGAAAGTTAAATAATTGTGAAATCACGAAGATGAAATCGGGATTGTCCACACAGCATTTAAATTTTACGTTTATATATGTCCTATTGAAAATAGGCTATACATAATATTATACATGTACTTGCATATGTTAAAAGAACAACAATGATATCTCATTCATTCATTCATTCATTCATTCATTCATTCATTCATTCATTCATTCATTCATTCATTCATTCATTCATTCATTCATTTATTTATTGAATCAATCAACCAATCATTCATTCATACGTTCATTCATTCATTACTCTTTATTAATATATTTCTTATTTATTTATTTATTTATTTATTTATTTATTTATTCATTTATTTATTCAGGAAACAAAGATTTGCGTTTCTGTACACAAGTTTTGAATAGAAATCTTATGAAGTTCCGAATTCCCCAATTTTGATTCTTTTCGCGCGGTCTCATTTATGACTTAATATTGTGTATTAGCCACGTGCTGTATTGCCATAATCGAAGACAATACTGATTAAGCAGGATGTTGATCTGGATATTGATCATAAACGCAGCAGGGTATATCGAGTGTCGGTTTTTCTCCGATTACGTAAGTTAGCGCAATTGGTGTTGAATGTCTTAACGATATTTTTTACTGTCAATTTCTAATATAATTCATGTACGAAATAAGGGAATTAAATTGTGATCTCATAACCGAGTCTCTATGTGATTTTGTTCCAGATATTATAAAGACTCTAACCCGACATATTAAAATGAAAACAGACATAGCTGCTGTATTCTTTCCAATGTTTTTCGTGTTGTTGTTATCCTTTTATTTGGCGGAATTCGCCATTTAAACAAGACACAATTAAGATTTATCTTAAAGAAAACTTTGAAGTACCCTGCCGCCAGGTCCATTGATATCTAAGTTAACAAGTTAGAATCAGATGGATGTCACTGGGGTGTATGTACATGTATTATTGATAGATGATGTCAAATTATTCGAAATAGCATTTCTTAAAAAATATCATCATCATCTCCCGAGTTTCCTCGTCTCCCATCAGCCGTGTTTCTGCATAATTCGGTGACTTACAGGGAACATGGCCGTGCTATGTAAATTAACATTTGTACCCTGATTAAAATAAAATTATGTATCTTTGAAACAGTTTGTGTTAAAGTGAATTTCTGTTTAAAAAAATAAAAATTATCGTAGTTTGATTTAAAAACTCAAGTTAAGAACATACTAAATTATATATTGATAGTAAAATCACTTTTTTAGATTGGACTTTCGAATTTATACCGATACTCCAGATATTCTCATACTAATAAAGTTTTATTTTAATTATGAAATCCGCAGATAATGTGAAAGGATCTTTATACTTCATTTATGTGTTTAAGTTAGTAAGTAAGTAATTTATTTATTTTAATGGGGATACGGACAAAAGCCCCCCCCCCCCGGACGAAAGCCTCTCCTCATCTAAAAATGACAAGGTGGGCAAAAGCCCCCATGAAATTTACACGTAGGACAAAAGCCCCCCCCCCCCCATCAAAAAAACAGGTAGGACAATAGCCACCCCCACCCCCAGTCCATCAAACAATTGTTATTGAGAATCTCGTCAGTTTAAATCTTGAACTTGATGTATTTTAACAAATAAATGCAATTATTTTAAAAGATAATTTAATTAATATTTAAATTTAAAGGTACAAAAGTTCTAATTTGATTTATTGTGTAATTCGTCCTAATAATTCATTGATGATATGAATGCTATTATGTTTATATATATTGTGCAGTACAAATTAAAATAAATGAATATATTCAGAGAATCGCTTTTCAAAGCTTATCAAGGAAATAAAAGTGAAAGGCGCATACTTGTTTAGATTTATTTGAAGTATAACCTAAGTTCCCGAACACTGGGCATGTAAAAAAGATAGCAATCAGTCTGGTCTATAAACCTTAGGGGGGCTTTTGTTTGATGGACTGGGGGGCGGTCTTTTGTTCTACCTGTTTTTTTTGGATGGGGGGGGGCTTTTGTTTTACCCGCTTCTTGTTGTTTTAACAAAAATTTGTGTAATTTATAAATATTTTTTAGCGCTTCTAAAACGTCTTAAATTATTGTCATAAATATTATTAATATTATTATTATTATTATTATTATTATTATTATTATTATTATTTATTATTATTATCATCATCATCATCATCATCATCATCATCATCATCATCATAATTATCATCATCATCATCATTATCATCATTATCATCATTATAAGTATTATTATTATTATTATTATTATTGGTTTAAACATATTTTATTCTTTCTCACATAAGCATATTTACATACATGGTATTTACAATCAAAACAAGAAAAGGATTAGACTGGAAGCAACCTAATGCTTATTGAAGTCTTTTCCCAATGTACAATAAATATATGTGCAAAATAAGGCGAAATAAATTGTCGTTTATTGACTTAAAAGGCTGATGTGTTACAACTTGCATCGAAAATGAATAAATAAATATAAGATATATCAATTATTTAAAGAAAAGCAAAATAAGACTAATAATGATAATAGTTTGATAAGTTCAGATAGAAAGAAGAATGAGATAGAAAAGAAGGAGAAAAAAAAACAACAAAAAAAATGACCTGTGATTTAACCCTTAATGATAGTTTGAAAATTATTGGAGAGTCAAAGCGATTTCGATTTTTCAATATATTTATGAACTGCAAGGAATATTTTCTCATTATCTGAGTCTGTAAGTGTCGTGTTACCAAACAGGATGGTTTTTTAGTGAAACATGACAGTATGTGCTTATACAGTTTATCAACTGAGGTCTTATGTTTTTATAAAGAGGGACAGTCGAGAAAAAAATGACGAGTTGTTCCCTTTGTCCACAGACGCAAAGAGGCGAAGGTATGATATTCTTAGAAAAAAGGTCTTCAGCCAAAGAGCTACAGTTGGTCCTCAGACGTGTGTGGAAAATCTGGAGTTTTTCTTTTGCCATAGTAAAAATATTTCGGTGGTTTTTGAATGTTAGGAGATATACTCTTTTTAAATGACGATAATGTTGGAGAGTTGCGAACGTCCACTTTGAAGACTGTTAAAGGCTCGAGTTGTGGATGGCAAGAAGGAATTATAATATAGCGTGGTACGAGCTCTAGGAGCCTGTAATAGTTTTGATTTTCGTAAGTTATATGATTGTTCATTGGTGGAAACTTGAAGCATTTCAGAAAGATAAGGAGGGGCAAGATTTTTGGTCATTTTATAAAAAAGAACAAGTTTGTGTTGGTTACGACGAGATTCAAGGGATTCCCACCCTGCCTCGGACATAAGTTTGGAAATTGAGACAAGTTTTGGTTGCACCGTTACAATACGAGCTGCCTCGTACTGAACCTTTTCGATTGTTTCCTTCTCTTGAGATGTACAGTTATCAAAGTTTAATATCACCGTATTTCTAAAAGAGGACGAATGAAAGACATATAAAATTTTTTTCCAGTGAATGACGATCAAGGATAAATTTCAACTTTCGCATTACATTGATACGCTTGTAGGCTTTCTCAATTATATAGTTTATATGAATATTCCATCTGAGATCAGAAAGAGAAAAATACACCAAGATGTTTATGATGAGTAACTTCTTGAATAGTCTTACCATTCATCTCTAAGGGCGGATGGACTTGGTTGCCAGTTTTGCGAGTCAAGATAAGAGATTCTGTTTTTTTCGGGTTGAACTTTTACCAACCAGGTTTTAGGCCCAGTCGTAGATAGTAGAGAGATCAGAGTTAAGAGTGGTAGCAGCAGAGGTAGGATCATCTACAATTAGAAATAGACTCGTGTCATCAGCAAATAGGCGCGAATATTAGCTTGTATATCGATAACAATGTCGTTTATATACGTTAAGAACAAAAGAGGTCCCAAAATAGATCCTTGAGGTACTCCTGCTTTAACAGTGCTCCATTTAGAATGTGCGCCAGGTATAACAACGCATTGCCTGCGGCCATGGAGATAGGATGAGAACCATGAAAGCAAGTTTTCCATTGATGCCCATACATTTAAGTTTAAACAATAGGCCTTTATGCCACCACCCTGTCGAATGCTTTACTAACATCACAGAATACGGCACGAACTTCCTTTCCTGCGTCAAAAATTGCTTCAGTAAAGAAATTGTACAGATATGTTAGCTGGTTTGTTGTTGAGTCACCAGGTATGAAGCCTGACTGCAAAGGCGTTAGAATGTTGTTTTGAGTGGAGGTAGTTGAAGGTGTGTTTTGAAAAACAATTCTTTCGAAAACTTTACCAATTGTAGAAAGAAGAGATATATATTATATATTATTTATTATTATTATTATTATTTATTATTATTATATTTATTATTATTATTATTATTATTATTATTATTGTATTATCATCATGAGTATTATTATTGTTATTATTATTTATTATTCTAATATTATTATTATTATTATTATCAAAAAAAAATAAATAACCGATTGAACTTTAGAATCAAAGTTCTTGCCTATGAAAAAAAGTATCAATGGTTACGTTATTCATGTATGCAAAGTTATCGTTTACAGAAACATGATATTTCCCCAATTTATATATTGCATTATTTTGGATCGAATAAAGGTCTTAGTATTATTATCATGGACCTAAATATAAATTCGTTGCATTATTAATGCCAGGTATATACCTGTTAATGCTAAATGCTTTATTACACAAACGGTATCTAGGCATATCACGCGTTTCAAAACAGCCCCAATGAGTTTAAAGCGTTGGTTTTTGTATCACGTGAATCCTATCAACCAATCAGTGAAATAGCGCGGGCGAAATGAAAAAAAGAAAAAAACGGGATTGGAAATGGAGGTTAATAAAATTCAGAATATGCAAATTAAGGTAGGTTAAAAAGTTATTTTTTATCGTTGCAATATCAATATGCGCATCAATAGAATAGTACTTTGCATTTTGTGAACAACAGCTTATTTCAGGGTTTAAAACTGATTTGTTTTTTAGAAAACTTTAACACTGTTTAATCTGTTTCGCTATTCAATATGGCCGCCGTGATTAGATAATTAGAGCAGGGATATATATAAATCTAGACTGGGAGGGGATACGAGTTTTGATTTTGATTTCTTAACTCTATCTTGTTTATTAATAAATTTGTATGAAAAAAACAAAAAAAATAAAAA